>NW_025422368.1:31302500-31487500 GCF_011764305.1 Mustela putorius furo | reverse complement strand
TCTCGAGGTTCTGAACTTTCCTTTTTTTCCTAAAGTGTGAGGGTATGAATTCTAGCACAACTAATATCTTATTTGCAATCAGATTTTTTTGTTGTCACATTATTTTCTGCATCATTTGATGAACCAAACTACATTTTCCTATATTCCTATTAAACTATTTGATGATGCTTTTTATTTTGTTGTATAATTGGGTGAGCAATCATGTGATAAACATAAGTTTGGTATGAAATCAAAGAAGAAATGTTAAAAACAATGAATATATTTTCAGAAAAGTTTCTAAGATGTTAAATCTTAGAATGGATTATAGAAAAAATATTACTTCTTTGTAGACTTTATGACTAAAAAGATAAAACTCTGAAAGACTTGATTTATGTTTCATTTTATAACAACCTAGCATTATGCTTTTTGAAATGTGTATAGAATGTGGAAAGTTGTATGTTCGGCTAAATTAAAAATGACTATGGGAGTCAAAAGGTAAAAAGAAAAAAATATATATATCCCCTCAAAAAAAATTTGCAAGCCAACCAGAGAAGGTGGAGCTTTGTGTTCTGGGTACACAGGAAAAAAAAAAGTAAACATACCAGTTGGTGGGGTTATGGACATTGGGGAAGGTATGTGCTATGTAGGTGCTGTAAGTGTGTAGACTTGGCAATTCATAGACCTGTACCCCTGGGGCTAATAATACACTATATGTTTATAAAAAAATAAAAAAAATATATTAAAAAACCCCCAAACCACACACACACACACACACACACACACAAAAGTAAACATACCAGAGACAGTGCAGGATTTCCCCAAGCAATAGGTTCTAATATAAAATTACCACACATAGATTTTATAATTCAACTCAGAAAACTGTTTTTTTCAGGAGCTAAGAAAATAGAGTTCAGTATCAAGAATCATCCTAAAGCAAGGATAACACCTAGGATATACACTGATGTGTGTTTCTCTATGTGTGTGTGTGCTTGAGTTTTCCTGTCAAAATACAGAAAGCAGTACAAGCAAATTATAAGACTGACTTGCCTCCTAAAATTTGCCAAAAAAAAAAAAAAGAAAGAAAGAAAGAAAGAAAGAAAGAAAATGAAAACGATTGGTTACATTTAAAGGTTCAATTAAAAAGAAATAGTACCCGACGCACTGGATTAGTGCTGAACTAATTTTAACAATAGTGATGATGACTATTAGTATTATTCCCTACAGGGTTTAGCTTGAGACTTAAATGTCCTTTTTGATCATTCTGTCTAGAGCCTACGACATACACCTGATGGGCAAGAGTGGCTGCAAACTGACAGGAGCTAGTCTGGAAAGACCAAATTATGGTGAAGTTGGTTGAAATAGAAAGAAGTAGATGGACTTGAGAGATACTACAGAGATAATATCAACAAGGCCTAACTAATAATGAATTAGATATGGGAGGGTGGCGTTGTCAGAAGCCTTAAAATGACATATGACTATAGCATGGAATAAATCCTTATTTTGCTTTTCTTTTTTTCTTTTTTTTTTTTTAAAGATTTTATTTATTTATTTGACAGACAGAGATCACAAGTAGGCAGAGAGGCAGGCAGAGAGAGAGAGAGAGGGAAGCAGGCTCCCTGCGGAGCAGAGAGCCCGATGCGGGGCTCCATCCCAGGACCCTGAGATCATGACCCGAGCCGAAGGCAGCAGCCCAACCCACTGAGCCACCCAAGCGCCCCTTATTTTGCTTTTCTGCTCTCCCTGACACCCTCCCCTCATTTTTCCCCACTGTGATACCCCTTTCCTTTCTTCTCATAATAAAGAAACATCAGAAAAAATGAAAACAGGACCAAAAGGAAGTGACAAGTATAAGAACATGAACTATTTGGTAATGTGTAGCAAAAACAAGAGATGGCTTTTACCTGGACTTTGGCTTTTTGGTACCAGTATGTGAAGAACCCATTACATGATTGGGTGAGGGGAAGAGGTGTGAGACAAAGGAGGAAGGGAAATTAAATAGAATTAAAATGTCTGAATTGATTTTAAAAATAAGTGAAGAGCATAAGCAAATGGGTTTTTATTTTTAATGCTTGTAATGAAGGTAGGGGGTAGGAGAAATCAGGACCATTATGGCTATACAGAGTACAATCTGGGGCCAGGAACTAAGTAATGTGGAAGAGGGAAATATTCTGGGCATGGAGTCAGGAGATAGGGTTTGTAGCCCTGGCTTTACCACCAATGATCACTTGAGCCTATGCGCAAGGATTCTGTGAGATAGTACTTGTGTTCATGGGCTCTGTGAAGTTGTGGGGAGCTGTAAGGATAACAAAACAACAACAACAACAACAACAACAAAAAGAGTATGATCCAAACTGGGGTTCTGTTGCTTTTAGTTGGGGAAAGGTTTTAGAAGACACATGGGAAATGACATAGGTAAATCAGATACTTTTAAGTGCTTTAGATTTAGTATTATCCTTTTAAAATTATACAAGACAATCCTCCGCACCATTTGATATTTTATAAAGAATCTGTCTAGAATTCTTCCATTTATAGGCACATAAAATAATGTGCAATATATCTTAAATATGTAGGTATTTGTTTACGTGTGAACGCATACCTCCCATCCGTACAAATTTACCAGATCCTGCCAGCTAAGGAATGTGATACCTTACCTTGGTCGTGCCAACCCAACTTAGGCATGTCTCAGGAACATTTTCAATAATCAAAGGAATTCTTAAATCATTCATTCAACAAATATTTATAAAGCACCTATTATGTGTCAGGCTTTATGCCAGATGCTGAACCTACAGAAATGAAAATGAAGAAAGAAAACACATATGTCTCCAGCTTTAAAGAACTCAGAATCCAGAAGAAAAGCATTGTACAAATATTTATGAGTATACTAAGTCAACAGAAATTTAGTATTATAGAGGGGGTATTATAGAGGCATAAAACAGGCCGACCAAATTTAGTCAAAATATCTTATTTCTGCATCATCAGTCATTGGCTGAATGGCTAAATTACTCCCAAGACACTCTGGATTTCTGCACATTGGGAAAAATGGGTTTAGTAGCCCAAGGAAGGTTTTCTTAAGAGATGAAGGTGTGGGTCATTGGACACAGAAGTGCAAGGAGCCTGGAAAAGGACACAAACAAAATCACAAAAGCAGGGGTGTTAAGGGATCTGAGTAGAGCACTGACAGTGTCTGCTACAGGCATCAAATAGAATTTTGGTTTGTATCTTTTTATATGGGTTACATAAATGGGTGGTCATTTCATTTGCTGATGGAGGGAAAATAGGAGAAGAAAATAGGTTGGGCAAAAATATGGGGGTGAGATAATGAACAAACTTTTAGACTGGTTAAGTTTGAAGAATCTGTGATTCACTATTTAAAAATGTTCAGTAAGCAGTTGATTTTGAATATTTAAGTCTAACGCTTAAGAGAGAAAAAGAGAAGTCTGGTGTAGACATGCAAATTTCAGAGTTGTTCTGTAAAGATAGCAATTGAGACCTGGGAAATAAATTGTCTAGGGAGGATGACTCCGATGAAATAAGAAATAGGCCCACAAAAATCTCTAACTAATCCCAATATTTAATAGTCAGGAAAAGAAATTACAAAGGAGATTGAGAAGGAGTAGCAGAGAACAAGGACAACCAGAGGAGCCTGGGCTCAGAGAAAGTTAGGAAACAGAATCTAAACTATGCTGGATTCCAAACAAAATATGGACTTAAAATTATTCACTGAACTTAGTGATAGTATGTATTATTTTGGACCCTACTGAGTATAGCTGGAGGACAGGTGATGATGTTTAGAAGAAGGTGATGAGTAAGAGAAGAAAATATCAATAACTAGAGTACATTGAGGAATAAGAGGTAATAAAATAAAAAATGAAACCCATACTCTGATACAAATGATATACAGATTAAAAATATGTACCTTAGGACCAAAAAATTGCTTCAAATGGAGTAAAATCTACAGATACACTTTAACTAAGAGAAACTAAGGCAGAGTTACTGAACTCATCCTGGTCTTGGTCCAGATAATACCTTCCTTTTGTTATTTTTACATCTCAAAATACAGATTATATTTCTGCCATCCACCATACCCCACTTTCTGGAATCACTAGAAGTAATGCTAATCATACAAATTACATGTTTTCCTAATTACAATTTTTAGCACTATACTACTAGACTTTCTGCTTCTACTTAATGGCACTGCTAACATATGCTTTTCTATTGTTCTTCTTATATCTATTTATGTTCCTAATTATATTGTAAATATCCAAGACAATGGGAACTGAAAATGGAAGCTGTTCTTTCTTACAGGGGTTATTTTAAGTACAAACACTCCCTTCTGCATGGTAAAAGAAGAGTCCTACAAGGTGTGGAAGGATGCTCTAGTTTTCTATAAACTTAGGTAAAGAACACAAAAACAAAAACTTCTGTGTAGAGTACAACCTGAAAAACTTACATATTCCAATTCCAAATGCTCCCTTTTTTTAAACCAGGTTTTTTTTTTTTTTAAAGATTTTATTTATTTGAGAGAAAGAGAAAATGAGAGAGCGTGAGAAGGGAGAGGCAGACTCTCTGCCGAGCAGGGAGCCCAATGTGGGACTCGATTCTGAGACTCCAGGACCATGATCTGAGCCGAAGGAGGTTGCCCAACCAACTGAGCCACCTGCACGCCCCTTCAAATGCCCTTTTTTAATGACAAATTTTATGAATCACATTCACAGATACTTTCCCTACAAAGGAATAATCAGTACTCAAGAAAGTGACATTCGTCTGAAAACTCTGAATTTACTTTTTTTATGGTTTTGTTTTAGCTTTGGAGAGCAATTACTTTAATATTTAAGAGTTAATTTCTTTTTTTATTGAGATATAATTGTCACTTAACATTATATTCATTTCAGGCATATCTAATGATTTGATATATTTACACATATTGCAAAATGATCACCACCATAAGTTAACATCTGTCACCACACATAATTAAAAATTGTCTTTTTTCTTGTGATAACTTTGAAGACCTACTCTTTCAGCAACTTTCAAAGACACAATGCAGTGTTATTAGCTCTAGTTGTCATGCTATACATTATATCCCCATGACTTACTTATTTTATAATTGAAATTTATACCTTTTGACACTCTATACCCATTTTACCCTTGGTTTTTAATGATAAAATGTCCTTCAATGAAGATGACATTTATAAGTTTAAATGTATTTCTGTTGAGTGGCTGCCATCTTGTGCCTAACATTTAGGACAAAGTGGGAAAGAAACACTGTTGGCAGGAAGCAACCCTCAAACGGGATGGTTCAATTCAAAATCAGCACTGAACTTACGAAAAGTTGAGATAGATCAGAGGTAATCACAATAATTACCATTAATATCCAATATCCCCAAAGACAACAAATAGGAATAAAAGAGAATTTTATTAATATAGGAGTTTTTAAAGTGGGGTATCTGGGTGGTGCAGGTGGTTAAGTGTCTGACTGATTATTGGTTTTGGTTCAGGTTGTGGTCTTGGATTCATGGGATCCAGTCCCCAACCAGGCTCCATGTCAGCAGGGAATGTCATTACACGAATGAGGTATTATTTAGTTACAAAAAAGGCAACACTTCCAATATTTTAATGTTTTTTTTTTTAAGATTTTATTTATTTATTTGACAGAGAGAGACCACAAGCAGACAGAGAGGCAGGCAGAGAGAGAGAGGAGGAAGCAGGCTCCCCGCTGAGCAGAGAGCCCGATGCAGGACTCGATCCCAGGACCCTGAGATCATGACCTGAGCCGAAGGCAGTGGCTTAACCCACTGAGCCACCCAGGCGCCCCAATATTTTAATTTTTATTAAAAATTTTATTTATTTGAGAGAGGAGAGAGCACAAGCGCACAAGTGGGGGGGGGCAAGGGGAGAGGGAAAAGCAAGTTCCCAACTGAGTAGGGAGCCCCACATGAGGCCTGATCCCAGAATCCCGGGATCATGACCTGAGTGCAAGGCAGATGCTTAACTGACTGAGCCACCCAGGTGCCCCAAGGTAACACTTTTTAAACCAATCTATTTTGAGGGAGGGGGCCCTGCCCTTATTCTCTGTAGTACTGTAGTACATTTATACAGTTAATAGCATCCCCTCCTTTTTTTTCCTGTTCTCTTTTTCACTTTCTGCTTTCTTCATTCCCTGCCTCAACCTTCTTTCCTTCTTTCTCTCTTTATTTCATTTTTTTATTTTCAACATCATCTTCTTCACTATTCATATCTGCTCATTTCTTGGTATCTTTACAATATTTAAGGCTCCTATCCTGAGCTGACGAATATATGACTGTGACAATTCCTATGGACTTATGGGCCACTCCACAGCTGAGTAAAGGTTTTTTCTTTTTTTCTAAAAACAATGTACTGGCAATCTGGTAATAGTGATGAAAATCACAATACAGCAATATTATAAGGATAATTTTTTTTTTTAGTGTTATCATGAGAAACTAACAGAATGCTAAAAATACCATTAGAGTGCTGCCTTTCCAGACCACTGAGTAGGTAGTCATGTTGACAGAGATAAAAAACTGTTTGACTAATATCTACTCCTTCATGTAGAAGATCAAAAGTCTCCCTTTGGTGAAACTTATTAAGTATTTTGGGCTAGTAGACTGTATTGAGAATTTTTTTCTGTTAGTTTTAGTTATATTCCTCTTTCTCAAAAGAACATTTGCTACATAATAATAATAATAAAGATTAACATAGTCAACAATTATTAAGCATTTTCTCTGTGTCAACAATTAAATGCTTTTCATAAATGTTATTAAAAGCAAAAATATCCCACAAATGCTTATGCAAAGTTAAAATTTTTTCTTAAAATTACAAGAGTATATAGTAAAATTTATTCTAAGTAGAAAATGGCTATGCTTACAGATTTTTAGTAAGTGTAATCAATTATCCAAGAGAGCCTTAAGAGACAATAAAATTCCCTTGATCAGGTTCAAGACCTCGTTTTTCTATTCAAAAAGCATCATTATAACTCTACTTAGGTTCCATTGTGGCAGGCTACCAGTCTAATCTAAGCATTGAGTGTTTGTGTAAAGTATTCCCTTATTTGATATTAACGGAGTAAAGAGGACCTATTGTACTGATGGTAGGGACTGATCTATGAACTCTATTCTTGGATTTAATTCCGGAGTGCTATGTAAACCAAGTTGTCTGATCTGACCATCTTTAGGGCAAAAATATTACTATGAATGAGTTTCACAAAATGCTGTGATAGTAATACAATGTCAAATAGTAATACAAGAGTTAAGGATTCCAACTATATTTTGGTTGGATTATACATTATTAGGAAATTATTTAAATTTAACATGAGAAAGTATATTTCTCCTAGAAGAATGAAATAAAAGAAAATGAAAATTTTTGTGTTTTAGCATAACATATTCCTGTTTCGTTTTTATTTTAACAGCATTTAAATTATCATCTTAAAAAGACTGAGTGAATTATCCTTTTCAAGAAACATTACCAGTGACCACCATAGCAATGATAAAATTAACTTTTAGAAACACAGAGTTTCTTTCAACAGTCACTCAAGGCACATGCGGATTTTGAGATCTTCATGTTGGAAAGATTGGTCTGACCATCTAGCATCTGCTGACCTGACTTCTGCATGCATCCCCTCTTGTTCTAAGACCAGAACCAAAGTTTTCTTTTGGGAAACCATTTTTCTCTATTCTCAGTCATGTAGTCTGGGGAAAACTTATTTATTTGTACATTCACTCATTGAAAAATTATTACTTGAGTGACGTATATGGGCCAGGCACCATTCCAGAATCACAAAATATAGAAATAAACATCAGACCAAAAAAAAAAAAATAAAACAAAATAAAAGAAAGAAAAGAAAAACCAATAGTTTTACCTAAGGACGATAAAAGTTTGTAAAGCAAAAGGTAATATTTATGAGAACTTAAGTTTGTAAAGCAAAAGGTAATATTTATGAGAGCTTATCAGTTAAAGGAAAGGTCTTAATTCAATTTAAAAGTGTGGAGATGTGAACTCTGGAGCTTCTAGCAGGCATCTTACCCCCATGAGGTAGTCAGCTCAGTAATAAAGCCAAAAGAGTAGATGAAAGAGCTAAAGAGTCAGATGAAAACAAACAAATAAAAATGTTATGGCATTTTTGAGATTTGGGAGTAGGCCACGCTTGAAGTTAGAACTATCGCTGAAGTAATCTGAGCCAGTAATTTCATGTTTAGGCCATTAAAAATTATGTTTCTAATACATGCAATGGAAAGAATTATAATTGATACACTGAGATTTTCAAAATTCCAAGATAAAGATGAAAATATTCATCAATAATTTCCTTATTAATGTTTAAGAGTTTCTGACAAAAATTGATCCATGCTAACATTATTTACATTAATGTCAATAATAATTTTAAAATGTTATGCATTTAACAGTGACCTATTCAAAAGTCTACAATATTTTCTTTCCATTTTTCACATGTCAAAATTATGTGAATAGCATTATTGATGATTTATAAGCAACAGGTATAATTAGTAAGACTAGAATTTAACCCCTCAAAATTATAATAACATGTTGTGTTTAAATTCTTACTAGATCGCACAATTCCTGATTTTTCATTATAAATATATGGCTTGGTTTGCCAAAATTTGAAGCTTTTAGACCTTCAAAAATCCTCAATCTCTTCATGTCTTTATAACTAAAATAGAGCTAGATTCAAACTACCCCTGTCATACTGATGCCCAAATTACTCTCAATAAAGGTGAATTTGTTAAACCCTTAATTTAATGTTGATTTCTACAATTCTCTGGGCTGTCTATAGTCTTTAGACCCCATCCAATCCCATTCAGATGCAAACCAAATCTAGCCAAATATTCAAGAGCATAGTCTGTCTGACATACCTAAGACATCTATTGTGATCTACTTAAAATTAAACTTTGTACAGACTTTTCAAGCTCTCATATATTTCACTATTTCTTCCCCCCAACATGGAATCATGTGCCACTTTATATTTAAAACTCTGCTGACCTTCATGTCTCTAATTGAAAATTGTAGACTTTGGAAAATGAAATAGACATAAAGCGGGACCAGTGGTGAAACCGTGGTTACGAAATTTTCTGACATACTGTTGTTTCCATTTACAACATAAGGTTCATTGAATAAACGTTCTGAATGCTTACCATAATATTTGCATCTTGCTTATAACAAATTGCTAACCGGTAAGTTTATGGGGTAACATATGGGTCTCAGTTCTTTAGTTGGCGGCAGTTAAACAAATCCTACATTTTTGCACACAAATAAATGCTTGAGAAAGAAACTACCCATTTTATGTAATCATATGTCCATTTGGATGTAGGTCAGGAAGGACTTGCTAGTATGCTAGCAGCCATAAAAAACCTGCCCCATGCTAATTACTATTTAGTTGCAGGGGTTGGTTCAGCTAGCTATGCATATGTTATGGGCCATATGTACAAACCTTTCCATTTGTAGAGAGGCCAGATGGGCCCTCCCTAAGTATGAACCTTCCCTGCTACATGGATTAACTATGAAAGGTTTAAATTGCTTGCTTTTGTTTTTTATGAAATGATTCACTCTAGTGCTCATATTTTTTATAGTTATTAGGGACTTTTAATTCAGAAGGAGTAGCAAACCCTATTTGTTCATGCACATTTCTGTAAATGGCCCATCACTTTCACTCTGCAGTACACATGAAACCATCATTCTTATTATTTTACAGATTTTTTTTCTTTTTCACATGGATTATATTTTAGCTTGTTCAAACGGGGTCCCATGAAAGTGAGTCATATATACTGATTATTTGTATTTACTGTATCAAACAGAATATAAGTATATAGGGGTTTGTTTCCTTCAAACACAGTAATTTGTAATTAAAGTTAATTTCTGTGGAAGAGTAAAACATTGAAACTTCTAAAAAACAGAATTTATAAGCTATTGTTGGAGATGACTTATGTGGGAAAATATTCAGACACCCAAATAATTTTTATTTTTTGAAGCAAAAATTATGCTCAATATAAGTTATCCCATGGCAAAATCAACATGAGGAGTATAACTCCTTCACTTACTCCTTGCCATTATATTTGAATGTGATAGATATCATATAAAATATTTTGAATTGTTTTTCAAAAATTTATATCAAACTATTATTCTTAATTAGTGTTTAGTGAATCCTAAATTTGATATTGTTCTTATAGTCCTTTGGCTTATTATTGACTACATCTGAAAGCTTATAATTAAATTCCAAGGGTGTGCTATACTATGTAATTATTGAAATGTCAACATCCTTGGAATCTTTCATATTGTATATCCTAGCAGAAAACTGATGTAATTTAAAATGTTTCTATAGGGAAAGCAGTTAAGTAAGCCAACAATCATATCCAAAGTAATTCACCAAGCTAAAGAAAATAAAACCCTAACATTAAAATTAGTTAAAATTTGTATGTTTACCAAAATTCAGCCATCAAGTTTCTGAATTGTCAGATGTAATAATTCACTATTACTCACTACATATTTTCATATTTGGTTCAAGAAATATAAATCAGAATCCATTAATTTTGATAGTTACAAAGAACCTTATTGATGGAATCAGGGTATAAAACTTACAGGTTTCAAAAAAGCATGTAGAAATACAGACACTAGAAAACTTAAAAAGAAGTGAGAAGAGGGAACTCCAAAATTAATAAGATAAATTTAGAAACTTTAATAATTGTGTAGTAACCTGTTTTGGGAGTGGAACTGCCTTGCCTTTAATGAACCATGTATCTTTTTGACAGTATTTTCTATCCTTTATGGCAAGGTTACTGTTTTTTAATCATTATTTTAGAGAATAAGTTAGTGAAATACCAAAAACTTCTATAACTAATTAAGTTTTGCTTTAAGAAGGAAAAAAAAAAAGCAACATGTGGTTCATAAGTCAGTTATAGAAAATTCTGTTTAAAAATAACAACTCCTTTTTGTACTATTATGAAAGTTCCCTTATTGATAAATCTATCTATAATTAGCTAAGTCTGATTATGAAGTTATCATTGTAAATTCTATATTTATGTATCATTTTGATGAAGAAAATTTTTAATTTCTTACATAATACATAATAATTTTAATGTAATAGATTTAATTTTATCAGTACTTTCATAATTTCTGATTAAAACTGGAAAATTATTTAGTTTTTTTCTTTTGTTTTCTTTTTTTGAAGATTTTATTTATTTATTTGTTAGAGAGAATGAGCACAGGCAGAGGCAGAGGGAGAAGCAGGCTCCCTGCTGAGCAAGGAGCACAATGTGGGAATCGATTCCAGGATGCTGGAATCATGACCTGAGCTGAAGGCAGCTGCTTAACCAACTGAGCCACCCAGGCGTCCCTATTTAGGTTTTCTATTATTTTATTAAGCCATATGAAACAGGAGGAATATTTTACACAAATAACTTTTGAATCATCATATTATACTATCTTGAAGATAATAATAACCAGAATTCATCTAACAAAATGTTTCTCAACCTCAGTACTATTCACATTTGGGGCCAGTAATTTGTTGTTGTAGGGGGCTATCCTGCACATTATAGGATGTTTAGTAGCATCCTGGTCTCTAACCACTAGATGCCAGTAGTACCTCCCCAGGTGTTACACCCCAAAATCTCCACACATTGATCTGTTTCTCCTGGAGTGCAAAATCATTCCAAGTTGAGGACCACTAACCTACCAATGACTATTGCTAAACAAAATTTTGTCTGTTTTATGTTAAAAGAGAGAAGCGAATGAGAGTAATTAAATCTTCAATTATTTTTTACAAAATATAAATAAATATCCATTGTATCTTCTATTTTTATAATTCAACAGAAAGTAACATGAGAATTTCTACTTATTATACTTTCTTAGGTAAACAAAGTTCTAAAATCATTAAAAAGGCAAAAACAAGTCACATTCATCATACTTATACTTGCTAAAACACAAAGAAATTTTAAAAAAAGCACAATGACACTGGCAGAAAATGAAATTAATGAAGATAATATTCAAATTGTAATATATGAGCTCTTTTACCATAATATTTTAATATGATTAAAACTACATAAGCACACCCTGTGAAATAAGTAATGGAATGAAGACAGTGAAAATCAAACAAACAAGAAAACATAAGATCATCCATATCTTCTTTTTTTTTTTTTTTAAGGTTTTTGACTCCAAGCCAGTTTTACTTGGTTGCAGAAATTAGAAAATACAATTACCAAAGAAATGTTTTTCAAGATTTGGTGTGTGGGTGTGTGCTACTGGCAATAAAGCACAACTTTAACTAGAAAAAATGTTTACCTACACTATGTGTATCATTCCTATTTACCACCAAGTGTGTTTCAAATGACACTACAGCAGAACCTGATTTACAAGCTGTGACATGCAATATAAAGCAAGACAAAGAACTATTTTCTAACTTTTAAGTCTCTTTTGATCCCTCCCACCTTTTCTATTAATTTTTAGAAAACTCCCCATAATAAATTTACAGTATCTTCAAAACAGATACCAAAGCTCAATATAACCTTTACTATTTTGTGTCTTTGGATTGGTGGCCAGAGGTTTATAATGTGAAAAACAAATAAATGACTTTCTATTAATATTTTCAGATTAGAAATTTTTCATATTTTGAATCTTGGTTTTCATTATCTATACAAATATATTTTTAAAAAATCTTCCTCCTGATTTCCATGTAAAGTAATGGTAGAAGTCTTTATTATATGACTAACCCACCGAGAACAACTATGAAATCAGAATATAATACAAAGGCAACTACCAGAGATACTGGAATTAATTTAGAAATCAATGACAATAACATAATTACAAAACCCCAAATATTCTGAAATTAATCAACATACTTCTAAATAATCCTATGGTCAAGAAAGAATTAACATGAGGATTTAAAAATATGTAAACATAATAAGAAGAAATACAACATATAAGAATGTGGGGACATGGCTAAAGGAGTGCCAGGAGGGCAAAATATGGCCTTAAATGTGGGGAGAGAGATATTTAAATCAATTATTAAAACTCCTAAAGAAATGTGGAAAAAGTCCAAATTATGTAGAAGAAAGAAAATAATTAAAACAATAAAAATGAGGAAATTACTGAATCCAAAAGTAGGTTCTTTGAGGAAAAAAAAAATCAATAAAACTTGCAAATTTCTAGGTAGATTATTCGAGAGTCAAAGAAAGAAAGAACAAATTACCAATGTTGGGAGAGAAAGAGTGGCCATCACTACAAATTCTATTAGTACTAAATTCAAAACAAGAAGATATTAAGAGCAACTTTACATCAATAAATTCAACAGCCAAGATGAAATAGACAAATTTCTTTAAAGACACAAATTACCAAAACTGACCAAAGGGGGAAAAAAAAATTAGAAACTTGAAAATCCTTTCCAGTTAAAGAAGTTTGAAATTATAAATACTTTCCTACAAAGAAAATTCTAGGTGGATTAATTGGTGAATTCCCTCAAATATTTAAGAAAGAATTATTACTAACTCAATGCTAACATTTCCAGGAAAAAAGAAGAGAAAGAAACACTTTTCTAGCCACTCTCTTTCTGAGGCTAGTATTACCCTCATAATAAAATTAGACAAATACTTTATAAGAAAACTATAGAATCTCTCACAACTATATATGCAAATATTAAAAATTAGCAAATTTAAGACATAATCTTTTATATATATATACATACACAAAGGTAACATGTAATATTAATGTATATATGTAAATATATGTACTATGTAAAGATATAAAGATGATATATACAAAAATATATAAAGACATATAAAAAGATATGAAGATAACTATATATAAGATAATATATAATATCTATTCTGGTATTGCAGGTTTGCATTAAAGTTCAAGAAATCAATAAATGTGATTCATCATATTAATAAAAGAAAAACTGTAAGAGTATTTTTAAATGCAAACAAAAGCATTTAATAAAATTCTCTAGCCATTCTTGGTTAATAACAGAAAGGAAAAAAAAGAAAAAAAGTCCTAGAAAACTAGGAATATAGGAATAGAAGAAAAACACCTTAATCTGACTAAGAATGTTTATGGGAAAAAAGAAAAGAAAAGAATGTTTATGGAAAGACTACCTCCCTTACCTCTTACGGGTTCACCTACTTTGGAGTGGTTGGGTCGCTGAAGTAGAGGTTTCCAAAAACACATCACCTCCAATCAGCTGCAGGCTGTGTAAAGTACAAGACAAAAGTCATAAAATTCTAATTTCAGAATTAGGAATTCTACTCTGACCTGCTGGAAATGATGCAGGTCTCTTGCTCCTAACATCAACTTCAAGCCAGCCTAGTTAATACATGTTCCAAAAGGGAATGTGGGGGATTCAAATATAATTCTGATTCAGCTAACTTGGTTCTCTTATTGGATTGTCATGGTCCTAGGTTATAAAGGTAATGACCATGTGCTCCATAATACTGCTTACTGACTCCCACAGTTGCTCTTGTGGGCTAAATAAAGTCAAAGACATACTGGGTCTCTGCAAGTTTTATAAAAATGCTCTTCTCATTCTTGCATCAGATCTCTTTGGAAGAAAATTCTGGGTTTAAGTAGGAGATGATTAGAAAAAAATATGACATTAAAAATATAAGCATACCTTAGTTTCAGACTACGACAATAAAGGGAAGAATATAATAAAGCGAGTCAAATGAATTTTTCAGTTTCCCAATGTAAAATTTATTTTTACACTATACTGTACTCTATTACAGGGTGTAATAGCACTATGTCTAAAAAAAAAAAAAAAAGTACATACCTTAATTGAAAAGTACTTTATTGCTAAACAATGCTATCATCTGAACTTTCACCCAATCATAATCACTGACCACAGAATACCATAACAAATTTAATAATGAAAATGTTTGAAAAGTGAGAATTACCAAAATGCGACACAGAGGCATGAAGCAAACAAATGCTGTTGGAAAATGACGCCAACTGACTTGCTTAATGCAAGATTGCCACACACTTAATTTATTATTATTTTTTTTAAAGGCGGGGCGCCTGGGTGGCGCAGTGGGTTAAGCCTCTGCCTTCTGCTGGGGTCATAGTCTCAGAGTCCTGGGATCGAGCCCCGCGACGGGCTCTCTGCTCAGCAGGGAGTCTGCTTCCCTTCCTCTCCGCCTGCCTCTCTGTCTACTTGTGATCTCTCTCTCTCTGTCAAATAAATAAATAAAATTTTAAAGAAAAAAAAAAAGGCAATATCTGTGAAGCACAATCAAGCAAGAGCAATAAAATGGTGATACTAGTATGCCTATATTCAAATGGGATACACCAGAAGCTTGCCAGGGGCCTGGAACAGGATATGCTGGGTCAAAGGAGAGGGCACTGGGGTGTGTGTGTGTGTGCGCAAAATGTCCACCAAAAGTCGCAATGCCTACCTGCCATTAGAGCAGATTCCCAAGGAAAGCCTGTGAGAAGGGCCAGGCTGGCAGGAGAGGGTATCCCCCTGTTAGGAGACACTTGGGAATCCTGGTTCTTTGCGAAGCCCAGACCCCACGAGGCAGCAAACCCACACGGGAACTGATTGTTGCTCATTTGCGCATGTTACCTTAGGGTGCTTTTCAAAAAGTGGGCTCCTTCCACGCTGGAAACGACACAGGCGGCCAGAGTTGCGCGGGTTTTAAGGGCCAGCTCTGCACGGCTCACCATGGGTGCTACTGCACCTGTGCGTGCAGGCGCAGGTCCCAGTAGCCGAGCATTGGGAAAGCGGGTCCTGGAAGGAGGAGTGTCTGTCTCCAGAGCAGGTTCCTGGAGTTTAAAGGCCTCTGCCGGCTGAAGGCTTGGCTGGAGTCTTCTGGACGGCCCCGCCAAGGCTGGATTGTGCGGACTGGCTGCAGCACCCTCCACTTGGTAGCCTTGATTGCCTCAGAAGCCTGGGACCTAAGAGACAGTAAGTTCATGGGGGCCCTGACTATCGCCCATTTCAGCAAGCAGCTCACAGTGATGTCCTGGGTGTGGGCTCCCTCTACCCTGGAGGCTGTGGTTGGGGATGGTGGGCTGTGGCGCTAGGTGCTTGCAGGGCCCGGCTGCCGGTGGCTGGCAAGGTACGAGCTGCACGTGTCCCAGTTGCCAGTTCACTGTTGCCAGGGACTGGCAACATGGCGAGCACTGGCGGAGCCTGAGTCCCCGGAGCAGGTTATTTTAAGTACTGCGTCGCGTGTTTGCGTAAAGCTAACTCATAGCTTGTCTTAACCTTCCTCCTGAAGGCAGAGCTGGAAGAATCTTGACTGCCTTTCCGCAGGTGGGTCAGGTGGCTTAACTGGGTGTCATTCAACAATTGACACCAGCGAGCAGCCGTTGCTGAGGAAGCCCAGGGCCTCCTCAGGCAACCATTCCAAATGGGGACCGTGAAGAGTTTGAAGGTGCTACCTTAGAAAGATTTTCTGGTAGTGGAATGTCTCCACCCTAGAGGCTATTTACGTGATCGGCTTCCTGCCTGAGCAGATGAAAGCCACCTGGCGGGTGGTGTAGACCAACAGGATGTATTACACTGACTCCTCTTGGTCTGTCCTTTAAAAACTATGGCCCAGACTGTGATTTGTACTAGATTGGTAATTTTAAGATTTCTCAGCCAGCCAGGAGGCTATTTCAGAGGTAGGGTCAATCTGTGCCCTCCAACTTTTGTTAGTCTCACTTGGAAGTGTCCCAATAATATTCTTGTGCCCCTGGAATTAATGCCTCCTACAGAGAATCTAGACATGAACTTGGTTTCCTCCTGAAAACACAGTGATGGCACCCTAGGAATTGTTATTAAATAGCTCCAAGTGCTTAAGGGAGCACCACTAATAGATCGTACGGCTCTGAAAGGACTGCAAGCTCTCTCCAAAATTAGGTCAGCATTGTTTACTTCGGATTGGATTGGGGTTGGGAGGAATTTCTCAGAGGGATAACAATAGATTCTTTTTGAATATTCTTGGGGGAGTTTTCCCTACAACAGAAGTCATAGAGTTAGAAAAGATGCTAAAATTTGTCTCTGATTTTAGTTGAAGTGATTGATGATAGCACCTTGATCATGGAAGGCATTTAGATCAGACTTACTAGGAAGGGTTGTCATAGATGAAGAATTTTCCTGGTCTTCCCCTTTCAGGCCAAGGCAGAGTCTCTGCAATTGCTAATACATCCTACTAAGCTTGAATTAATGGAAAGGTCAATAAGGAAACGTTAAGTGGAAGCCATCTGCCTTTCTAAGGCAGATACTGAATTTTTATGGGATTTGGGTTGGGTTAGGATCCTAAGAGTTATGACTGTACTGCAGTTCTACAAATTGGCCTCATTCCATTGCCTGTAGTCTGTTTGAAATAGCCTTAATAAGATGAAACAAATATGCTAATTAAGTAGCTTTGGCCCATCCTCTGTCTGGGGAAGTTTTTCAGGAGCTAAGATGATGTAGAATTGATGTCTGAATAGGATTGATGCAGAGTTCTCCCCGTGTCTCTTATGTTTCTGTACATTTTGTGAAGAGAGAAACTGATAGTCTTTATGCTTTTCAACAGTGGGTGTATAGTGAATGGTCTTGGGAGATACAGTGTCTCCCTCCAGAGCAGAGAGCAGGGATTCTTAGTCTAATAAGCAATACAATAGAGATATCCAGTACAATAGAGATAATCTCTCTTTGGAGCAAATGTTTGTCAGGTTTATTATAGCTCCTTATAAAAGATTAGAAATCTTTAGTCTTGGGGTTCCATTGCATATGCAAAGGCCCCCTAAAATACCCCTGCACTTAACTTTGTGGGATTTAGGGGTCAAGGGGAATTGACATCAGTATGAAACTCATGCTGCTTCTTGTACTTTGAGAGCTAATATTCTTTGTCTCTTATCCAGGAGTCTCATCTTTTCTGCCTTCATTCATAAAATTGTGGAAGCTTGTTAGCTTTCAAGTAAGGTAAAATCTCAGACCCTTCAAAGGTTTTGACACTGAGTTGAATACAAATGCTTAGCATGGTAATTTTTAATTTGTTCCTCATTTTAGGGGAGAAGCATTTGTATTTCACTATAAAGTATGATGTTAGTTGTAGTTTTTTTTTCTTAAATGAACTTTTAAAAAATTCCTTTTTATTTATTTACTTTTTATTTTTTAGAGAGAGAAAGTGAGAGCAGGGTGGGAAGGGCAGAGAGGGGGCAAAGGGAGAGGAAGAGAGAATCTTAAGCAGGGTTTGATTTCAGGCAGCTGAGATCATTACCTGAGCCGAAATTAAGAGTCAGACACTTAATAGACTGAGCCACCCAGGCTCCCCCCAAATTCCTTTTTATTCTAAATTTGCTGAGTTTTTAAGAGGACTGGTGGCTGGATTTTGCCAAATGCTTTTGCTGTGTCTATCAAGATGATCACATAATTATAATTTTTTAGTCTTTTAATGTAAATTGCATTCATTTTTAATGTTACAGAAGCATGCATTTATGGGATAATTCTCCACTTACAGTATCCTTTTTATACATTGACTTTAATTAGCTAAAAGTCAGTTAAACATATTTACAGCTAGGTTTATGAGGGTAGTTTGTTTTTGTTTTATTTCAGTATCTTTTTCTGATTTTGGTGCCAGGGTCATTGGTCTTATAGAATGAATTGGGAAATACCCCCACTCTTTCAGTTTGGATGAGTTTGTGAAGAACTGGTATTATTTATTTTTAAATATTTGGTAGACTATTTATTGATTTTTTTCAAGCTTTTTAAATTTCCTCACTTAACCCAGTTAAAGCCATGAATTTTCCTTGATCTTTGTTTTAGCTGCATCCTGTGTCTAAAGTTGTGTCTATGTTGTGTTTTCTTCATATTTAATACAAAATATTCTCCTATTTTTCCTTTCTTCTTTCACCATGGGTTATTTAGAAGCATATTGTGAAATTTTATAAATTTGTTATTTTCTACATATATTCTTCATGATTTCTCATTTGTTTATTTTTTAAATATTTATTTATTTTGATTTTTAAAGATATTATTTATTTGACAGACTGAGAAAGAGAGGGAGCACAAACAGGGGGAGGAGTGGCAGACATAGGGAGAGGGAGAAGCAGGCTCCTCCCTGAGCAGGGAACCAGATATGGGGCTTGATCCCAGGATCCTTAGATCATGACCTAAGTTGAAGATGGATGCTTAACTGACTGAGCCATCCAGGCGCCCCAGTTATTATTTTTTTTTAATATGCTCCATGCCAAGTGTAGAGCCCATGAGGGGCTTGAACTCATGACCCAGAGGTTAAAACTTGAGCTGAGATCAAAAGTCGGACACTTAACCAGCTGAGCCACCCAGATGCCCTAGTTGTTCCTCATTTCAATCGATTACGGTCAGTAATACTCTTTATTGTTTCAGTTTTTCTGAATTCTTTGAGACTAGTTCTATGGCCTGTTATATATTGTACCTTAGTGAATGTTTTCTGTGCACTTGGAAAAAATGTGTATCCAACTGCTTTTGAGTGTGATATTCTTTATACAACACTAACATTATGTGATAGTATTGTCAGGTTTTCTATAATCTTACTGATTTTCCTTATACATTTTTATATTAATTCCTAAAAGAGAAATGTTTCAAGTCTTTCACTCAAATTGTGAATTTCTCTATTTCTCTTTTAGTTTCTATTTGTTTTTTATTTTTTTTAACTCAACTTTTGGATGTGTACGCATTTGGAAGTGTTCGAGCTTCTAAAACACTGATGTTTTATGATTATAAAATGTCCCTTCTTATCCCTTATATTATCCCTTCCCTTGAAGTGTATTTTGCTATTAATATAGTCATTTCTGCTTTCCTAAGTGCAAGATTTTCATAATAGAATATTTTCCATTCTTTACTTCTAACCTATTCATATCCTCAGTATTCAAACTAAGTTTCTTGTACACATATCCTTGAGTCTTGATTCTTACTAGGTCTAATTACACATTTATTTACTATAAATATCAGTATGTTTTATTTCAACATATCATCTATTCATCTCATCTATATTTTGTACTTTTTTGCTCTTTTTATTTCTTCCTGTAGATTATCAGTATTTTTAAGTATTTTATTTTATCTCTGTTGGCTTATTTTCTATAGTTCTATTGTATTTTCTTTTATTTTGTTTCATGGATGCTATTGGGCTCATAATGTACATCATTAACTTATGAGAGTTTATCCTCAAGTAATATATAATTTTATATATCACCTTATACTATACTTCAGTTTTCCCATCTCTTCATGTGTGCTGAAACTATATCTTTTGGTTTTATTTATTATAATTCCTGTAACATATTATTGTTACATTTTGTATTAAACTTTTAATTACATTATAAATGCTTTTTAAATGAATTAAGGTACCCATATTCACCCCATCTTTACCATCCCTACTATTCCTTCTTTTTTTTTTTTTGGTATAGATTCACATTTTTATTGGTGTTATTTTTGTGGTGTTTTCTACTCTACAATCTTCCCAGAATCCTCTTTGTTTCTCCTAATTTTCAACTGGATATTGTATATCATGAGTGTTACATTATGGCGTGTTTAGTTTTTCCTGTATTGAAGTATTGAAGTTTGTTTTGGGAAACAGTTGAGTTACATTTTAGCCAACTTACTCCTTTAGAGATTTGTTTCTAAGCATTTTTAGATTAAATTTGTAATGATATTTACTCTAGTTCTACTATTAAGCTATGGCTATTCTTGGATCTCTCTAAATTTTCCTGTTTGCACAAAGACATTTCTTCATTTGTCTGGTAGATAAAAGACATGGAACACATAATTTCATTAATATGTTTTCATAGGAGTTACTGAAGACACTGGGGTGAAGATACTCTTGAAAAAAGTATTTTACATGGCAGTTGAATCAAAATCTTAAAAGTTAGTTCCTGTCTTTTAGCAATGTCTTTTCATATTACCTGTCTTAGTTTCTTGTGCTGCACTATTGATTTATTCAGATCTTTTATGTCACAGATCCTTTCAATATATTTGCTTTTAATTTTAAGAAATGTTATAGACTGAATAGTGTTTCTCCCAAATTCATATATTGAAGCCTTAACCCCCAATATTTCTATATTTGGAGGTATGACCTTTAAGGAGGTAACTAAGGCTAAATAGGAGTAATAAGGGTCAGGTCTTAATCTGATATGACTATTGTCCTTATAAGAAGAACAAGATGTCCATGTTCACATAGAGAAAAAGCCATGTGAGAACACTGTGGAAAGAGTCTGTTAGTGACTTGAGGAGAGAAATTTCACCAGAATTCAACCCTACTGGCAACTTAATCTTGGCCTTCCAACTTCTGTGAGAGAGCATATTTTTGGGGAATTTTATTATTGCAATCCCTGCATACTAATGAAATAAGTTTTTAGGTCTTTATGGAAAAAAAATGTTGGTTAGTTTTAAGTTCATTCTATTCTGGTTTAACAGTCTCCTTTTATTTATAATTTTCAACTTTAAAAAAATTTCTATGACTGTATTAATCACTACCTTAGCTTAAGCAGTTATGACAAATATCATAGACTGGATAGCTTAAATAACAGATATTTATTTCTCACAGTTCTGGAGGCTGGGAAGTCCAAGATGAGGGTGCTGGCCAGTTCAGTTTATGGTGAAAGCCTACTTCCTGCCTTCAGATAACCTCCTTCTTTTTGTCTCCTTACGTGGGAGGGGAGAGGGACTCTGATCTTTGTCTTCTTTTAAGGACACTAATCACTTCATGGGGTCCCATCCTTATGACCTCATCTAACTTAATTACCTCCCAATGGTCCCACTTACAAATATCATCACATTATAAGTTAGGGCTTCAACACATGAACTTTTTATGGAACAAAAACATTCAGTTCATAACAATCACACTCATTTTCAAAGCCATTTTGATTATTCCTTATTTCTATTTCTTGATATGAGATATTAGGTATGATTCCTCTGTCATCTTACTTTCTCTGGTGATGTTTCATTTCATTGTGTCCTTTATTTTTATGAGTTTATCCTGTGAAAGTTTAGGGTTTTTTTGGGTCAGAAAGTTATATGTCTTGGGTTAGGAAGCATCTGTCCTGGGAGGTTTCACATTTCTTTTTGTTTTGTGTCTAGGTAGTATATGTCTTTTGTGAATTTGGATCCCACAGCAAGGTATGAACAACTATGAGGATTTTCTTTTTCTCATGTCTGTTTATATTCATATGGCCACAGGAAGTCAAAAGCTATTTTGCCTTCAGTTTTTCTAGTTTCTGTTTCATGGATATGGGTGTTTTTCATAACTACTAGCTTGATGTAACCAAATCACTTGAAGCTCTTGTAGTTTATAGCATCTTCCCCATTAGAGGTTTAGATAAGCCTTTAAGGGTCTCTATCTGGTTCAGATACTCCATTGAATCATTTGACTTCAGTCTGGAGTCACAGAATGATTAAGATTTTGAGTTGGGTTTTTGAAAATTTGGGATTTAACTTTCTTCTGTGGTTGGTTACTTGTCTAAATAGCTATTGTTCTCTTTTATCCAATATTTCTAAATGTTTATAGGAGAAGATAGCTTTCCATTTTAGCTCAATCTCTAGCATCAACTATACGTCTATTTAACCTCTCTAGGTCTGTGCTTCTAGGTCTTTAAAATGGAGATAATTACTCTTAACTTACTGGGTGTTTGTGAAAGTAAATTAAATTAATGTATGTTAATAAGTTAGCATATTACCTAGAAAACCATAAATATTCAGTAAATATACTTCATTAGTATTATAATTCTAAGCAACATGCATTTAAATTATGACATAAGAAACTACCAAAGCTCAGCATTTGAAGCAATTTGAAACTGCTTAATTTCTTAAATTAAATTTCTTAAATTTTTCTACTGAAAGATTGCTTAAGTAATTTTTCTTCATATCCAAAATGTAGAGTAGAATTATGAGATAGATTAGTCTTTGTGTTATTTATTTTTGATGAATTTCCTGATACATGTTAAATTTTATGCAAGTGATATTATGTTTGGGGTTACTGACTGAACTTTGCAGTTTTGTGTAAAGAGTTCGTGCATAAAAGACTTCACTATTTTATATTCTGCTAGAAGACTCTTTGAGTAGATGTATTTTTAATTCTCTTTATACAACATTGATGTCTAATGAATGGATTTTAAAATCTTATAATTATAAGAGAGGTTTTTAGGACTGAGGGCAGAGGATTTGTAATTCAGAACTTCTGATATTTTTTAATGATCCAGTTTAATGGATCTAAAAATCTATATATACATATTATATTTCTTTTATTGATTAAAGCAGTTCCAAATCATTTGAAGGATGAACATGGATGCTCTGTGGAATCTTTATCTTTAGGGGAATGGGAGTATTGGGGGGGAGAAGGTAAATGTATTAAGTTAAATTAGTAAATAATTAAGAGTGGTTAAACAACAGTGTTCACACATTTTTAATTTAAAGCCTGTTCAGAGGTTAGAGCATCTTCCCCATTAGAGGTTTAGATAAGCCTTTAAGGGTCTCTATCTGGTTCAGATACTCCATTGAATCATTTGACTTCAGTCTGGAGTCACAGAATGATTAAGATTTTGAGTTGGGTTTTTGAAAATTTGGGATTTAACTTTCTTCTGTGGTTGGTTACTTGTCTAAATAGCTATTGTTCTCTTTTATCCAATATTTCTAAATGTTTATAGGAGAAGATAGCTTTCCATTTTAGCTCAATCTCTAGCATCAACTATACGTCTATTTAACCTCTCTAGGTCTGTGCTTCTAGGTCTTTAAAATGGAGATAATTACTCTTAACTTACTGGGTGTTTGTGAAAGTAAATTAAATTAATGTATGTTAATAAGTTAGCATATTACCTAGAAAACCATAAATATTCAGTAAATATACTTCATTAGTATTATAATTCTAAGCAACATGCATTTAAATTATGACATAAGAAACTACCAAAGCTCAGCATTTGAAGCAATTTGAAACTGCTTAATTTCTTAAATTAAATTTCTTAAATTTTTCTACTGAAAGATTGCTTAAGTAATTTTTTTCTTCATATCCAAAATGTAGAGTAGAATTATGAGATAGATTAGTCTTTGTGTTATTTATTTTTGATGAATTTCCTGATACATGTTAAATTTTATGCAAGTGATATTATGTTTGGGGTTACTGACTGAACTTTGCAGTTTTGTGTAAAGAGTTCGTGCATAAAAGACTTCACTATTTTATATTCTGCTAGAAGACTCTTTGAGTAGATGTATTTTTAATTCTCTTTATACAACATTGATGTCTAATGAATGGATTTTAAAATCTTATAATTATAAGAGAGGTTTTTAGGACTGAGGGCAGAGGATTTGTAATTCAGAACTTCTGATATTTTTTAATGATCCAGTTTAATGGATCTAAAAATCTATATATACATATTATATTTCTTTTATTGATTAAAGCAGTTCCAAATCATTTGAAGGATGAACATGGATGCTCTGTGGAATCTTTATCTTTAGGGGAATGGGAGTATTGGGGGGGAGAAGGTAAATGTATTAAGTTAAATTAGTAAATAATTAAGAGTGGTTAAAACAACAGTGTTCACACATTTTTAATTTAAAGCCTGTTCAATCCTTTTAAGATGCATTTGAATTTGCAATTACTTAAGCTGTGAGGTATGCACTGAAGAGAAAGTAAAACTATAGATTTTAAGAATGTAGCTGGAGGTAATATATAAATCCGATTGATCAGTCTGGCAGAGAATTGATGCCACAATTTGTACCCAGTGGCATTTTCTCTTTCTTACTCAACTGGCTTTAGAACATTATCAGAAAGTCAATATAATATGCCAATATAGTGATAAACTTTCAGTCATAAGTCCCTTGTTCAGATTAAAACTTAGGTGCTCATATTGTGGATAATAATGGACAGACAGCCTGACTCCCATCTCACTATGTGTCGTTTAGAAATGACTTGGCTCAACTTCACTACCAGTTTCTGTATAGTTATCCATGATCCTAAGAGCCAGCAAACCAGTAACAGAACGTCTGTCTCTTCAGGACCCCCCCCCCAAATAAATAAATAAAATAAAATAAATAAATAAATAAAGGGAAAGGATAATATGTACCCAGCCCTGCAGTCTGGCTTCAGACCTCTTGCTAGCAGTCTCCTTCTCCAACTGCCTTTTCCGATGTTCTGATCAAGTTACCTTTAAAGTTCACTCTTGATTTCATGCTTGATTCTTTTTCTCTTTTAATTTATTAATGTGTTTACCACCTCAGCATTAACTTTACCGTTCATTCCTTTGTAAGTTTGCTCATTCCTGAAAAATTAGTAGGAAACTTCTGCTGTCTTTTCTTTGTTGTATAAGAATTTAATTCGGAAGCTTATTTATGTCACATAGCTTTCTATTCTCTAACAGCACAAAAGTATGAAAAGGTCTCTATACCATATATTTTGTCCTTTGTAAATGTGTTTACCTTATTGGCAGCTTTAGCAGAGTAGGCTTATATTGATCATTATATTATCAGAAGTTTTGATTCCATAAACTGTCAATACAGCATATTCCATACCGGTCCCATCTAGGTTTGGCTAAGGCGATATCCTACAACATGTGCTGCTTACCATGTCTGTTGACAGTGAAGATGACAATTATTTCTGCAGTAGTCTGCAGTAGACTGAGGCACAACTAGTCCAGATATTTATCAGTAATCATTCCTATAAGCTTTCTTTGATTTTGGACATTAGGAAGGCAACATGAAACTTAATTATAGAATGAAAATTATATACTGTTTATTTTGTAGTTACATTTTGCATAGTCATTCTTTTGTATATCTCATTCGAGAATACAGGCTGAATGTCCTGAATGTCCACTATGGACCCAGGTCCTATACCAGGTGCTGGAATGTAGCTGGGGAATGGACACAAAGTTGGTATCCCACGTGGGATCTATATCCTAACATGGAGCCCAGTCAGTTAGCAAGCATAAATAAATATATAGTGTGTCAGATGAAGATGAATTCTGGGGAGAATAGGATTGTTAAGGGGTGTACTGAGGGTGTACTGAGAGGGGCTAAGGTTATGGGGTGGTCATGAAAGACTTCCCTGGTTAGGTGATATTTGAGCAAAGACCTGAAGGAAGTAAAAGAGCAAACCATATGAACATATGGGAAAACAGCATTCCAGGCAGAAAGTGAAACAGTTACAAACCTGACACTGAGGCATGCTGGCAAGAAGCAGCAAGGACACTAGTGTGTCTGGAGCAGAGTGAACAAAGAGAAAGGTGTTCCTCTGAGCTGCAGATTGATGTGGGAGTCATTTGTAAAGAAACTGATGTGGGAGGAGAAAGTAAAAAAGCAAAGCATGAATGCATTTTCAAGTGAAATCCTTACCTCAGCAAATTCCTCTGGGTGTTCTAGGGTATAAATTACTTTGCAGTGTTGTACCACTTGAGGTAAGAGATTTGCTTTCACACATCTGCCATAGTCATCATTGGCTGTGGCCAGCCCTGGGCAGACTTCTGGATTTCAGTGCCTCTGGGCAAAGCAGTTTCTGCAGTTCAAGGTGTCTCCTGAAAAAAGTTGTAGGTGCCAGTCATGCAGAAGCTATGGGAATGGGTACATAGAACAAGAAATAGTATCCCAGGACATCTGGAGAACAGGGAATCAGAATGCTCACCAATATTTCCCTTGCATTTTGATGTAGCCCTGTAAATGAAATGTAGGAAATGGAATATAGAACTTAAATCCTTAAATGGCCACATGGAGAGGAACTCAACCTATACATACAAAACCAGTTTGCAGTGGCACCTGGGTGGCTTAGTCTGTTGAACCTCTGACTCTTGATTTCAACTCAGGTCACCATCTTGGTTGTGAGATCTAACCCTGAGTTAGGCTCCCTGCTCAGCAGAGTGTCTGCTTGAGATTCTCTCTCTCCCTCTCCCCCTCCCCCAGCTCATGATCTCTCTCTCTCTCTCTCAAATAAATAATTTTTAAAAAACAGTTTTCATTGTGACATTAATGATAAATAAGTTTTTATAAAACTTTTATTATTTTGGATGTTATACCTTATTGATAAGGGTTAATCTGTCATATCAGCTAGCAAGGTTCTACCTTAACTAATATGTCTGTGTTTTAGATTCCTCTGCCTATGATGGAAATAAAAGACCATAGGGAGATAAGTGATACATCAGCAAGACCAGTTAGGAGGCTATAGTAATGTTTTTGGAAAGAAACTGGTGGGATATGAAAACATAGCCAATAGGACTTGCTTATGGATTTCAAAATTCTCTATTTTTGCTCAGTTTGTTCTCTCTTACTCTCTCCCTCTCTCCCTTCCCTAAGTGCCTCTTCTCATTTTTTAATAATCCTATTATGAAGCATAATTGTTCAGATTAGGTAAATTTTTATTATCTCTCTACAGCTTCTCAACATCCATATCTTATAGGAGTACTTACTAACTACTGAATGACACTGTTTGCCTCTGATACCCTTAGACGTTTACTTAGCAACAAATATTGTTTTTACTCTTGTTTCTGATTACTCTGATTTTTTTCTCATCTCTCTCTTTGTTGTTAATATTTTCCACCTATGCAAGATTGTGGGATACATTTTTGTTTTTTCCTTTTTTTGGGGAGAATTGATTTCTGTCATGGGTCTAAGTCAGGGATGCCTTAGCAGCACATGTTCACTGCAGTCCAATATAAAAACAAACAAAGAAAAACACACTGACTTGGATAAATAAGTGTGCACACACACATTAAAATATAAACACAGAATAAATAGAAAAATGTTTAGAAAATATTTACTTTGATTATCTATATCAAGAATAAAAATCAAGATAACTTTTATCATCATGATTTCTGTTAATTCCTTAGTGAAGCAATGAGCTGTATTTTTTTTTTCACTAACTTTATGTAAATTTTCTTATTGAAACAGATGATAAACATTCCTTTTTTATTTTGGTTTCTCAGTTTTCTTCTCTGATTTTCTATTGGCAAATAAATGTGAAGGTAAAATACATGTATGCCTCTGAGTATACATGTGAGATATCTAGCTGTTAAGTCTGTAGCAAATGATGTATAACCTCCAGCAATGAACATGCCATGTGTAATTGTCAGTGTTTCAGATTTCTTACTTATGGAATAAGCAAAATTCATAGTTTACTCTTATAAATTTTTAAGTAAGAAACAGTGGATTTTGTGTAAAAATTCAAGAGTCTAAATTGCACACGTCTGTATGTTTGCACGTAAGTATTTAATAAGGATCTCTCTAGGTATTTCTGTTGAAACCCAATCTCTCTGCACAAAGACAGATGCTACATCATTGGAGATGTAGATTTCTGTCTACTTTTTTAGGTTTTGAGTATGGCACAATGTATGCTGAGTTGACTCAATACCTTATAACGTGGAAAAGGGAAGTAGTTGTAAAGAGCTGCATATTTTCAGTAGGTTGTAGGTATATGTATAATATTTTTTTAAATGAACATACTGCTAAGTCATTAAAACATTAACTCTGCCAGTGTTTCTTTAGAAAAGCAAATGGATTACCACTAAAAAAATATTTTGTAGTTTTGTACAGTTATATTATATTTCAGTTCTGCTTCTGGGATCACTTTAGTTTCCTGAGTAAATCACTGGGTAAATTTTACAAGATTTATAATATGGCTACAACCAGGATTGTTCCTTTGTGTTTGGCATTATGAAAGGGATATTGCATTCAGAAAGTTACTGTAAACATACAGTCTACTCTCTACAATTGTCCTGCCACTTTATCTAGATTCTATTCTACACAAAGAACATTCTTAGGGCCAGGACTCAGACTTGGAAAACTTGAATCTGGAGAGTAGTCAGAAAAGCTCTGAAGGATGAAGGTGTGTTTAATAGGGCAATTGAGATAGCTGTATGCATGGAGTAATGGGCAGACTGGGGACAGTACAATGGTAGCTACAGTCTACACAGTTAGTGAAAAAAGAGAAATGGGGAACAGTAACGAAATGAATATTTTTTAATGCCCCCCCTGTGGAGAAGGGAATATAGAAAAAGAACTTCCCTGAAATAAACCTGGTTTAACAAATACCTGGGTGATGATTCGATTGTGTTTTAGCTTAAGTTCCCCTGAAAGCAGAATCTAACTTATTTCCAGACAACATTTGGAAGGTTACTCCAAAGAGCAGGATGGATGTCAGAACAGAGAAAGGGAAAAAAACTCATTTAAGGTTACATACGTGGGCAGTTGGGGCATTGAGACCATGCTAAGAAAACTACAAAATGTCTTTTAGAGTTGTCCACTCAAAAGCCAGGATGGAGAGATAATTATTAATCAACTCAAGTTCCCCATTGGTTGAAAGTCATCCCATTAATTTCCTTCCACTTCTAAGCTATTCATGTGTGGATGAGAGAGTTAGTTGCCAACAGTTGAGGCAGAACACTGTCAGTGAGAAAGGAGGTAAAAACTGAACAGGAATGTCCAGATTTGACTGAAATCAGAGGTAAGACCAAGATGTAGGCCAGAGCACTAAATACATATGATATAGTTGCTGATGACAGCAGCTTATTAGTGATTGGTGCCTAGGGTTCAAGAAATTTGAGACTGTGACTCAATTTCTCAGAACCTCTGGCAAATTTCTTATGTATCCCCAGGGGTTTTCTTTACACAAGGTGCCTCTTTGGTGGCAGATGCATGAATCTGAGCACCAAATTGCTTCTGTATAAATTCTATCAGGGGTTAGAAATAGGCAAACTATTGCTTTGTGGAAATGACTCACTTAATGTTTTATTCCAAGTTAATCTTAAAGGGAAGTTTGTTTATTTTTGAAGGATGTTTTCTTAAATACTCATATCTCAAGTTTCCTAAGTTTAAGGCCTGTGGATAAAGCTACTGACATTTTGTGAGAGTTAGATGACTGACTCCTGAACATTTTATAAAGCAACTATTTTCACCGTCTTTTCGATATATTACTATTTAACTATAAGATTGAAAATCTCAGAATAATCTCACGCCTGGGAGATTCCCATAAGAAGTTATATATTCGCTGTGTTTTTAGTAGGCTACCTTGACCTTTCATGTTTCAAACTGCAGCCCTGTTCTATCATTAGGTTTTAAAGTTTTCAAAAAATCTAGGGAGAAGGGGTTTTCTTTCTCATCCTCTCATCTTCATTGCCTCTGGGCTGAGGAAGAAAGTAGGTAAAACAAAAGATTTGTGTCTGCCTTGAACCCAAAAGAAGTTCAAATGAAAGCCTCAAGTGCAATGACCTTAATGACTATTGCTCTTTTAAAATAACTGTATATTTAATAGTTCATACAATATTCAGTTCAGCTGGGCACAATTTGAAACTTCAGAGAGAAGACATATCTCTGTAGGGAAACAGCATTCCAGAAGGAATAATTCCTTTGTGCCTAAGGTCTAAGTAGATGGCAAGGGTGAAAAAGCAATGTTTGACAAATAAAGTCTACCTCCTCTAACTTGTCCATATCAACCTGAATAAAACAAGTAACTGACATTCCATAGTTTTCTCCTGAATAAATCTGCCCAAGTTATTGCAAACTTAATTAGCAAACATATTGAAACTAATAAAAGATGATAATTTATGCATTTTAGCCACATCGAAACAATGACTATTGACCATGTTATATTAGCACAATGTTCTATATGTGTGTTTGTGTGTATATACATATAGCAGTCAAACGAATGCCAGTTCCAAAAGCCCAAGCCTAAAATATCAGAAATTCTGTGAGCTGTTAAACACAGTCATAGTTAAAAATCAAATTATATTAAGGGCACCTGGGTAGCTCAATAGACTAAGTGTCCAACTCCTGATTTGGGGCTCAGATTATGATCTTAGGTTCATGAAATCAAGCTCCCTCTTGGGCTCCACACTGACCAGGGGAGTCTGCTTAAGATTCTCTCTCTCAAGGGGAATCCTCTTACACTGTTGATAGGAATGTAAGCTGGTGTAGCCACTCTGGAAAACAGAATGGAGGCTGTTCAGAGAGTTGAAAATAGAGCTACCTTATGATCCAGCAATTGCACTACTAGATATTTACCCTAAAGATACAAATGTAGTGATCCAAAGGGGACCTGTACCCAAATGTTTATAGGAACAGTGTCCACAATAGCCAAAATATGGAAAAAGCCCAGGTGTCCATTGACAGATGAATGGATAAAGAAGATGTGGGAGATATATAACTATATCTATATCTATATCTACATATATATCTATATCTATCTATCTATCTATATATAAAATATATATGAAAATATATAATATATATATAAATGAAATACTACTTAACCATCAAGAAAATGAAATCTTGCCATTTGCAACAACATAGATGAAACTGAAGGTTATTAACCTAAGTGAAATAAGTCATCATCATCATGATAAGTCTCATCAGAGAAAGACATGATCTCACTCATGTGGAATTTAAGAAACAAAACAGGGTCATAGGGGAAGGGAGGGAAAAATAAAACAAGACAAAATCAGAGAGGGAGACAACCATAAGAGACTCTCTTAATCATAGGAAACAAACCTAGGGTTGCTGATGGGAAGAGGGGTAGAGGCTGGGGTAACTGGGCAATGGACGTTAAGGAGGGTGCATGATGATGTGGTTATATAATAACCAGTGAGCACTGGTTATTATAGAAGACTGATGAATTGCTGAATTCTACCTCTGAAACTAATAATACACTCTATGTTAATTAATTGAACTTAAGAAAATTAAAAGAAAGAAGAATTTTTAAATTAAAAAAAAAAAGATTCTTTCCCTCTGCCCCTCCCTCCTTTGGTGGCTTTTTGCTCTCTAAAATTAATAAATACATCTTTTTTTTTTTTAATACCTTGTGTTCTTTATTCACTTATCTATCCATGGACATTCAATTTACTCTCATCTTGACTACACGATAGCGCTGCAATAAACATGGGCACAAAGATATCTTTTGGGGATCCTGATTTTAGTTCTTTAGCTATACACCGAAGAGATTGCTAGATCATATGATAGTTCTATAGGGGCACCTGGGTCATGATCATGGTCATGATCCCTGGGTTCTTGGGATCAAGCCCCACATCAAGCTTCCTGCTTGGTGGAAAGCCTACTTCTCCCTCTCCCACTCCCCCTGCTTGTGTTCCTGCTCTCACTGTGTCTCTGCCAAATAAATCAATAAAATCTTTAAAAATAAATAAATAAAATAGATTATAATTAAATGCAATGTATTAAAAACAAAGGTGATTATAAATATCCAAAACTCATCACTCCTAATTATTTTTCTACATTTATTATTATTATATTAGAGAGAGGGAGGATCTTAAGTAGCCTTCTCATTGGGTGAGCCCCATGCAGGGCTCAATCTCATGATCTTGAGATCATGACCTGAGCAGAAATGAAGAGTTGATGCTTAACCCACTCAACCATCTAGGCACCTGGATTTTTGTACATTTTATTATCACCTATGCCCAGAATGTTATTTGCATTTATTTTATGGGTGTGTAGGGAAAACTGTGTAATGGCCTCTCTCTTCCTAATTCTGCTGTCAGTAATGTCAAGTTGGTGGCTTAAACTGTACATGGTACAAGTACCTTTATCATGGAAATAGGCAAATGTTACAAATCAAGGCTTGGTTTTGTTTTGTAGATTGACTAAACAGAAGAAAGAGAGAAAAATGTTAATGCAGATTAAACTTAGAAATGCATTATGTCTGTTGCCATTACATTGTCAGCAACAAAAATTTAAGAAAATACTCTTTCAGCAGTTGGAACTATTTGATTTAGCGAAGAAGTTCCTCCAGTCATTGACAAAGGAGAAGTTCCATTTATGTCTTTATTGTTTCACTTTTGTCTTACTTGTTAATGTAAATGGTAATATCAACAACATTCATCAATTGCAACTATTGGTTAGTTGGGGATACAAGAATTACAAAAAAAATGATGAAAACATTCTATGAGAATCAATTGGCTGTATGGAATTTAAGATAAAAATATTGTATATTTTATTGCTGTTATATATTGCTTAATACTAGTAATATAATAAACATACATATATGTTTAACTGAATATATATAGATTCAGATAGGTATATAGATATAAATGCATTAGTTTTGTTTTTGAAAGTTGGTTGTAAAACTTACCAGCCTAGCTTTATATAAATATATGGTTTTAATAACTGAATACATTTCACATAATTCTTAAAAATAACCAGCTTCTTGAGAACCTTGTGGAAAATCTTTTTTCCTTATACATTAAAACTAGAACATAAAAAAAAATACAGAAATTTTCTGAGATGAAGCTTATAATTTGAACCATGACAGATAATACTAAATATAAGATTTATAGTGCTCACAGCAAGATAAGCTAAATGGATCTTTACCTAAAAAGGTCTATGTTTACTAAATTTATAGATAATATGGGATTGATGTTTACTTTCTCTCGTTGAATATCTTAGAGTTAGTATTACAATATAAAGGAAAAAAAGCCACAGAATATAAAGTTATAAATCAATAACTAAATAGTAATAGTTCCCAAAAGGCAAAGCATATTTTAATACTGAGGTATGCTAATTAAATATAATACAAGTTCTTTATTCTAAAATATACAGAATAACAAATACTTTTTAATATTGCTATACTTGGCAGTAGGATTTGAATTCTTTAAAATTTTCCAGGAGAGAAGAAAAAAGAGTTTACCATTGAATAATGCATGGATTAGGGGTGCCAACTCCCCCCCACACAATCAAAAATCCACTGTAAGTTTTGATCCCTCCCAAAACTTAACTACACATAGCTACTGTTGACCAGAAGCCTTACCAATAACATTGAAGTCAATGAATACACACACACAAAGTCAGTTAACACATATTTTGTGTATGTATTATATCCTGAATAAAGTAAGCTACAGAAAAGTATATGTTATTGAGAATATTATAAGAAGAGAAAGTATAAGGAAGTTTTAATAGATACATATGTGTATATGGATATATATGTATATATATATATATATAATGGAGTATTATCCAGCCATAAAAAAGTGAAATCTTGGGGCGCTTGGGTGGCTCAGTGGGTTAAGCCTTTGCCTTCGTCTCAGGTCATGATCTCAGGGTCCTGGGATCGAGCCCTATATAAGGCTTCCTGCTCAGCAGGGAGCCTGCTTCCTCCTCTCTCTCTGCCTGCCTCTCTGCCTACTTGTGATCTCTGTCTGTCAAATAAATAAATAAAATCTTAAAAAAAAAGAAAAGTAAAAAAAAAGTGAAATCTTGGCATTTCTAACAACATGGATAGAGCTAGAGAGCATAATGAGAAGCAAAGTAAGTCAGGGAAAGACAAACTCTATTATTTCACTTATATGGTATTTAAGAAACCAAACAAATGAACAAAGAAAAACAAAGAAAAGGGAGATAAACCAAGAAACAGACTCTTAACTCTAGAGAACAAACAGATGGTTACCAGAAGGGAGGTGGATGGGGAGAAGGGTGAAATAGGTGAAGAGTACACTTATCATGATGAACCTTTAGGGCGCCTGGGTGGTTCAGTGTGTTAAAGCCTCTGCCTTCAGCTCAGGTCATGATCTTAGGGTCCTGGGATCGAAGCCCACATCGGGCTCTCTGCTTGGCGGGAGCCTGCTTCCCCTTCTCTCTCTGCCTGCCTCTCTGCCTACTTGTGATCTCTATCTGTCAAATAAATAAATAAAATCTTAGAAAAAGAAATCATGGTGAAACTTTAGTAGAGAATTACATAATCAATAGAATTATTCAATCACTATATTATACACCTAAAACTAATGTAACACTGTACATTAACCATACTGGAATTAAAATTAAAAAGTTAATAAAAATTTGGAAATAAATACTTAAAAATATCATAAAATACAAATACATACTGTACTGTATTTATACAAAAAAGAAATCTTTGTATAAATGGACCCATGCAGTTCCAACCCATGCTGTTCAAACCCGTGTTGTGCAAGGGTCAAATATACCTGAATTTTTTGCACTAACTTATATTTTTTCTTTCTTTATTTCTTTTCTTTTTTTTTTTTTAAAGATTTTATTCCTTTATTTGAGAGAGAAAGAGAGAGAGAGTGTGCACAAGGGGAGAGTGAGAGAGAGAAGCAGACTCTTCACTGAGCAGGAAACCTGATGTGGGGCTAGATCTCAGGACCCTGGGATCATGACCTGAGCTGAAGGCAGATGCTTGACCAACTGAGCCACCCAGAATCTCCTCCTAACTTATATTTTCTAACACATTTTGTTTAATAGTACTTAGGAATTATAATAAGATTAAGTCCATATTTATGAGTGTCTTTATAGTTCATTTATAATTGCTTTTCCAAGCTAAACATTTTATTTTTCTTTCAAGTTTTTAATTAAATTCATTAGTTAACATGCAGTATATTAGTTTCAGGTGTATATTATCACTTGCATGCAACATCCAGTGCTTATCACAAATGTCCTCCTTAATACCCATCACCTATTTACCTGATCCTCCTGCCCACTTCCTCTCTGGTAATTCTCAATTTGTTCTCTGTAGTTAAGAGTCTGTTTAATGGTTGGCCTCTTTTCCATGCCATATTCATTTGTTTCATTTCTTAGATTCCACATATGAATGAAATCATATGGTATTTTTATTTCTTTGACTTATTTCATAATACACTCTAGCTCCATCCATGTCTTTCCAAATGTCGAGATTTCATTCTTTTTTTTTTCTTTATGGCTGAGTAATATTCCATTCATCAGTCAATTGATTTTCATTTTTTCATTCATCAGTCATCTGATTTTTTACTCAGATTTTGTCTTCAAAATGTATCTTGTTGAGTATTTTCGCATCTGTGTTCATCAAGGATATTGGTCTATAGCTCTCTTTTTTGGTGGGATCCTTGTCTGGTTTTGGGATCAAGGTGATGCTGCCCTCATAAAATGAGTTTGGAAGTTTTCCTTCCATTTCTATTTTTTTGGAACAGTTTTAGGAGAATAGGAATTAGTTCTTCTTTAAATGTTTGGTAGAATTCCCCCGGGAAGCCGTCTGGCCCTGGGCTTTTGTTTGTTTGGAGATTTTTAATGACTGTTTCAATCTCCTTACTGGTTATGGGTCTGTTCAGGCTTTCTATTTCTTCCTGGTTCAGTTGTGGTAGTTTATATGTTTCTGGGAATTCTAGCCAATAGGATTCAACAGTACATTAAAAAGATTATTCACCACGACCAAGTAGGATATATTCCAGGGCTGCAAGGTTGGTTCAACATCCGCAAATCAGTCAATGTGATACAACACATCAATAAAAGAAAGAACAAGAACCATATGATACTCTCAATAGATGCTGAAAAAGCATTTGACAAAGTACAGCATCCCTTCCTGATCAAAACTCTTCAAAGTGTAGGGATAGAGGGCACATACCTCAATATCATCAAAGCCATCTATGAAAAACCCACCGCAAATATCATTCTCAATGGAGAAAAACTGAAAGCTTTTCCACTAAGGTCAGGAACATGGCAGGGATGTCCATTATCACCACTGCTATTCAACATAGTACTAGAGGTCCTAGCTTCATCAATCAGACAACAAAAGGAAATTAAAGGCATCCAAATCGGCAAAGAAGAAGTTAAATTATCACTCTTCGCAGATGATATGATACTATATGTGGAAAACCCAAAAGACTCCACTCCAAAACTGCTAGAACTTATACAGGAATTCAGTAAAGTGTCAGGATATAAAATCAATGCACAGAAATCAGTTGCATTTCTCTACACCAACAGCAAGACAGAAGAAAGGGAAATTAAGGAGTCAATCCCATTTACAATTGCACCCAAAACCATAAGATACCTAGGAATAAACCTAACCAAAGAGACACAGAATCTATACTCAGAAAACTATAAAATACTCATGAAAGAAATTGAGGAAGACACAAAGAAATGGAAAAATGTTCCATGCTCCTGGATTGGAAGAATAAATATTGTGAAAATGTCTATGCTACCTAAAGCAATCTACACATTTAATGCAATTCCTATCAAAGTACCATCCATCTTTTTCAAAGAAATGGAACAAATAATTTTAAAATTTATATGGAACCAGAAAAGACCTCGAATAGCCAAAGGGATATTGAAAAAGAAAGCCAACGTTGGTGGCATCACAATTCCGGACTTCAAACTCTATTACAAAGCTGTCATCATCAAGACAGCATGGTACTGGCACAAAAACAGACCCATAGATCAATGGAACAGAATAGAGAGCCCAGAAATAGACCCTCAACTCTATGGTCAACTAATCTTCGACAAAGCAGGAAAGAATGTCCAATGGAAAAAAGACAGCCTCTTCAATAAGTGGTGCTGGGAAAATTGGACAGCCACATGCAGAAAAATGAAATTGGACCATTTCCTTACACCACACACGAAAATAGACTCAGAATGGATGAAGGACCTCAATGTGCGAAAGGAATCCATCAAAATCCTTGAGGAGAACACAGGCAGCAACGTCTTCGACCTCAGCCGCAGCAACATCTTCCTAGGAACAACGCCAAAGGCAAGGGAAGCAAGGGCAAAAATGAACTATTGGGATTTCATCAAGATCAAAAGCTTTTGCACAGCAAAGGAAACAGTTAACAAAATCTAAAGACAACTGACAGAATGGGAGAAGATATTTGCAAACGACATATCAGATAAAGGACTAGTGTCCAGAATCTATAAAGAACTTAGCAAACTCAACACCCAAAGAACAAATAATCCAATCAAGAAATGGGCAGAGGACATAAACAGACATTTCTGCAAAGAAGACATCCAGATGGCCAACAGACACATGAAAAAGTGCTCCATATCACTCGGCATCAGGGAAATAGAAATCAAAACCACAATGCGATATCACCTCACACCAGTCAGAATGGCTAAAATCAACAAGTCAGGAAATGACAGATGCTGGCGAGGATGCGGAGAAAGGGGAACCCTCCTACACTGTTGGTGGGAATGCAAGCTGGTGCAACCTCTCTGGAAAACAGCATGGAGGTTCCTCAAAATGTTGAAAATAGAACTGCCCTATGACCCAGCAATTGCACTATTGGGTATTTACCCTAAAGATACAAACGTAGTGATCCAAAGGGGCACGTGTACTCGAATGTTTATAGCAGCAATGTCCACAATAGCCAAACTATGGAAAGAACCTAGATGTCCATCAACAGATGAATGGATCAAGAAGATGTGGTATATATACACAATGGAATACTATGCAGCCATCAAAAGAAATGAAATCTTGCCATTTGTGACAACATGGATGGAACTATACTGTATCATGCTTAGCGAAATAAGTCAAACGGAGAAAGACAACTATCATATGATCTCCCTGATATGAGGAAGTGGTGATGCAACATGGGGGCTTAAGTGGGTACGAGAAGAATAAATGAAAGAAGATGGGATTGGGAGGGAGACAAACCATAAGTGACTCTTAATCTCACAAAACAAACTGAGGGTTGCTGGGGGGAGGGGGTTTGGGAGAAGGGGATGGGATTATGGACATTGGGGAGGGTATGTGCTTTGGTGAGTACTGTGAAGTGTGTAAACCTGGTGATTCACAGACCTGTACCCCTGGGGATAAAAATATATGTTTATAAAAAATAAAAAATTAAAAAAAAGAAAAAAAAAGAAAAAAAATGTATCTTGTTGACTAAAGTTAAACCTAGTTCCTTCATTTTCGCTGAATTTATTGAGTTGTATAATATGGTGTTCCTCTTATTTCTACATTAAACCAATTTTACTTTTTCACATTAAAAACTGAATATTCTTATACTTAGTAAGATTTTGTAATAGACCACACATCTAGAACTCTGCTTGCTGACTTTTAGGTTTTTATGTATTCTTTTTTTTTTTTTTTAAGATTTTATTTATTTATTTGACAGACAGAGATCACAAGTAGGCAGAGAGGCAGGCAGAGAGAGAGAGAAGGAAGCAGGCTCCTGCTGAGCAGAGAGCCCGATGCGGGGCTTGATCCCAGGACCCTGAGATCATGACCCGAGCCGAAGGCAGCGGCTTAACCCACTGAGCCACTTGAATAAATATTGCAGAAAAAGATCTCCAGAAATGTATCAACTTGCTTTACTAAGAGGCTTTCAGTTATCTCACATCTCTACAGACACTTGATAGCATGAAACTTTTAAATTTGCCCATCAAGTGTATGCTTTTGTGTGTGTGTGTGTGTGTTTTCTTTTATTTATTTATTTATTTATTTATTTATTTGACAGAGAGAGATCACAAGTAGGCAGAGAGGCAGGCAGAGAGTGGGGGGGAGCAGGCTCCTGCTGAGCAGAGAGCCCGATGCGGGGCTCGATCCCAGGACCCTGAGATCATGACCCGAGCCGAAGGCAGCGGCTTAATCCACTGAGCCACCCAGGCGCCCCTGTGTGTGTTTTTTTAGTAAATAGTAAATGTGTAAATATCTTCATATTTTGGTGGACCTCTCATGTTCACCAGCAATGAATTGCCAAGTCAAATATTTTGTTCCTGTGGCAGCAGTTCATTTTTTCCTTTTCTACTAGTTCATACTGGATACTACTCCTTTGTGAATTATATGCTTTATAAATATACCAGTGTGTGCTTTGTTAATTACATGTGTTCACAGTATTTTCTATTATATAGGAATTTTAAATTTGACATATTCAGTCTTTCCTTTGTAGACTAGAAAAGATTATGATCAATCCCAATGCCAAAAGGATATTTTTCTTTTAAAATTTTTTCTGTTCTTTGTTTTGCATTCCACATTCGGATCTTTAATATATTTACAATTTACTTTTTAATAGTTCGAATTAGGAAATATAATTTGTTTATTTTTCATAGAGAGAGGACTTTATTCAAGTATTTCTCCCTATCTTTTTTTATACCACCCTCTAAATTACACCAGTTTCTGTATATTTATGTGATTAACTTTAAGGACTCTTTAGTTTTTTTTTTTTTTATAATTTTTTTTTTATTTTTTATAAACATATATTTTTATCCCCAGGGGTATAGGTCTGTGAATCACCAGGTTTACACACTACACAGCACTCACCAAAACACATACCCTCCCCAATGTCTTTAGTTTTCATGTGTCTCTATTCTTACCCCTTATTCTTGTCATTCACTTTTAATTTCTTTAGAATTATAATAACTTTATCAGTGACTGGGTGACTCAGTTGGTTGAATGTCTGACTCCTGTTTTCTGTTCAGGTCATGATTTCAGGGTCTTGAGATGGAGCCCCATAGTGGGCTCAGTGCTCAGCATGGAGTTGGCTTGGGATTTTTTTCTCTCCCTTTGTCCCTCGCCCTGCTGACACACTTGCTTTTTCTCTCTCTCTAAAATAAGTAAATCTTAAAGAAAAGAATAAGAGAATTATGATAACTTTTGATATCTAGTAGGACTAGTTCTCCCTCCTTTTTCTTATTTTTCAAGGTGTTCTTTATTCCTGGCCCAATATTTACTCATGTGAATTTCACAACTTTTTATATTTTATGGAAATCCATGGTGGCATTTTAATTTAAAGATAGATTTTGTGGGAATTGGTGTTTTCTAATATGAAGCCCTCTTTAATATTATACTTTGGTGTAGTATAACTCCTCATTTATTTGGCTGTTATCTATAATATTGAAGAACATCTTGTAGTTTTCTTCATACAATTCTTGAACTTCATTTATCAGATTTATTCCTAGATTACATTTAAATTCTTTGGATAGGACCATTTTTTTTTAAAGTAATGATTGCAATTACTACTTTATCATTGCTTCCTATGTAATGGTGGTAATGATTTGTTCATTTCCATTTTACATCTTGCAATCTTGCTGAGATCTAACTAGTTCTAATTATGTCTTTAGCTTTTCTATAGAAACTTAACTTTTCTACAGAAACAACTTTATTTTCTTTGACAAATAACTATTCTTTCTTTTCAAGTCTTACACCTTATTTTATTTTCTTGTCTTATGGCATTGAATAGATCTTCCATTAAGTTTGAAAAGAAAAGTTCTTTTTGACATGTTATCTATTAAACTTTTCATACTGATCACTGAATACAAAATTTTTCAGTGTGCAAGTGCTATGGTAAGTCATAACAGCTTTGAAAGGAAGCAGGTATGAAAAACTTTTTTTCTTTCTTTATAATCTTTCTACAAAGAACAACTAATATATTTAACCTAATACCAGTTAGATTAGATTTTGTTTAAAACTGTCAATTATTGATTCATGTCTTGCCTGTACATCATTATGAGTTTCCTGATAGAAGAATTTTTAAAACTTTTCTTCATTATATTCTTTCTATGCAATCCCACTGTAGTAGTTGACTTCCCTTTATGTATCATATAAGTTTGAATAGCCATAGCCTGATCATAAAGTTCGTGCTGTTCTTCCAAATGTACCTATTAGGAAATACGACTGTTTCTGGTATCTGTAATTGTAACCTAGGCATCAGTGAAGATAGCAACTATCACTTCTGCCAACTCATTTCTTTTGCTGTATTTAGTGATGGGTTTACTTGAGTCTGATTAGTGATCTGTGTCTACACTGCCCACTACATGCAGTTTATTAACAAATCATGGAATTTTGATAAAATGATGCTATTTTTTTATTTAGCATGTTGCATCTTAATCTGGGATTAATTTTAAGTAGGACTAGATATATTTAAATAATGTAGAGATATTATCTACAGAATTACAGAAATAGCCCAGAGATTTTTACAGTTTACCTGAAATATTACATGAAAACAAAGATTGGATACTTTTATTATAGTAATAGAAATTTAGAAAGGTACAATTTGACTTGATTTGGGGTTATTTCAGAAAAAAGGAAAACCATTGTTCCATTTATTTCTGTGGTGATTTGGGCTTCTCTAAAGTACTTTTTCTTCTTCTTCTTCATCTTCACTTCTGCCTTTAGTTCTCTAAAAAAGAGTTATTTTTTTGACTCTCTTGATGAAGTATAAGTTTGAATATGGTAGCTAAGTACAGGAGCCTACAAAGGTAGACGTGCCTTGAGACAACAAGTTATATGTCCATAGTTATTGATGAGCACATTGCTAGTGGAGATATTTTCATTTCTATTACTAATCACATTAAATTTGGTGCTTCTGATTAGGAAAAACTGATTAGACATTTCATAGACTCTGTTTCTCAAGATAAGCAGATTTATTTATTTATTTATCTATCTATCTATTTATTTATTTATTTTAAATATTTTATTTATTTATTTGACAGAGAGAGATCACAAGTAGGCAGAGAGGCAGGCAGAGAGAGAGAGGAGGAAGCAGGATCCTCGCCGAGCGGAGAGCCCAACACAGGACTCAATCCCGGGACCCCGTGTCATGACCTGAGCCAAAGGCAGCGGCTTATCCCACTGAGCCACCCAGGGCCCCCAAGATAAGTAGATTTATTAAAAAGAAGTTTTTTGATTGAAATAAACATATTGCTGCCATAAGGTACATAGTAATACTTCTTAATACTCGAAAATCAGGATTTGGCAAACTATGGTCATTGGGCCAAGTCTGTTTTTTCTATTTTGATTATTTGTTTGATTGTTTTTATTTAGGTATAATTAATATAAAGTGTTATATTAGTTTTCAGCTATACAATATTGATTCAACAATTTTCTACATTATTCAGTACTTACCATGAGAAGTATAATTACCTCTGTCATATGTTACTACAATACTGTTGACTGTATTTCCTATGCTGTACTTTTCATCCCCATGACTTATTTATTTTATAACTGGAAGTGTGTACCTCTTAACCCCTTTCACCTATCTTACCTATCCCCTCTACCCCCACTCTCCAGCAACTACTAATTTGTTCCCTGTATTTAAGAGTCTGTTGTTTGTTTATTTGTTTCGTTTTTTAGATTTCACATAAAAGTGAAATGATACGGTATTTGTTTTTCTCATTCTGACTTATTTCACTTAGCATTATACCCTCTAGATCCATCTGTGTTGTTGCAAATGGCAAGATCTCATTTTTTTTTATGGCTGAGTAATAGTCTTGTGTGTGTGTGTGTGTGTGTGTGTGTGTTTGTTTATACATACATACCATATCTTTTTTATCCATTCATCTATTAGTGGGAGCTTGAGTTGCTTCCTTGGCTTGGCTATACTATGGTAAATAATGCTACAATAAACATAAGGGTACAGATTTTTTTTCAACATAGTGTTTTTATTTTCTTTGGGTAAATACCCAATAGTGGAATTATCGGATCATATGGCATTTCCATTTTTACTTTGTGAGGATCCTTCATACTGTTTTCTATAGTACCTGTACTAATTTGGTTATATTCCCACCAGTACTTACAAGTGTTTCTTTTTCTCCAAGTCCTTGCCAAAACTTATTATTTCTTGTGTTTTTGTTTTAAGCATTCTAGCAGGTGTAAGGTGGTATCTTATTGTGGTTTTGAATTGCATTTCCCTCATGATTACTGAGGTTGAACATCTTTTCATGTGTCTGTTGGCCATCTCTCTATGTCTTCTTTGGAAAAATGCTTATTCAGGTCTTCTGTGCATTCTTTAATTGGGCTTTTTTTGGGTGTTGATTTGTATCAGTTCTATATATTTTGAATATAAACCCTTATTGCTTATTTATTTATTTATTTATTTATTTTGCAATATCCATTCAATTTTAATTATGTTACCTTTTATTATTTTACAATATATTTCAAAAAATGCTGTTACAGTTGCCTTAACTGCTCTATAAGGCCTGGAATAAAAGAACACTTAGAATTAGAACACACAGTCATCAAGCTGTAATACCTACTTGTACTGAACCATTACTACCAAAGAGATGTAGTTTTTTAAATAGGCAGATGTGTGGCAATGCAAAAATAAAATACAAACTTGTTAAACAGTAAACTTTGTTTTAATGGCTATTGAAAGGAGGTGAGTTTGTTTTCATTTTCAACACATCTGGTTCTGGCAGCAAGTTGTATTATGCATTTAAAGCAATACACGCCTTGAAAGCTTTTACTTTCAGTTGTGCATGTCATCTGAATCAGAGCCCAGACACATGAAAACTATCATTCCCAATCCCCTCACTACCCCTCCCTCCAGACGGTCGTGAACTCAAGATTCTGGTTGGTGAAGTATTTTACAATAATTTTTTTTTTTTCCAGTGACACTGGATGCTTTTAATTCTCTCTAAAAGAGAAGCGATGAAAATGCAAGGAAACCCTCCAGGGTCCAATATTCACTTCACATTCTCCACAAGCAATAAAATAGCAGCTCTAAATGTTGATGAAAAAGAATGTCAAATTCTCCATATTAGTTTCTTAATCAGATTAGCACTGTAAAGATATTTACAATATCTTTATTTAGTAAGTTGCTTTGTCATTGTGTTGATGGTTGCCTTCACTGTGCAAAAGCTTTTTATTTTGGTGTAGTCCCAGTAATTTATTTTTGCTTTTGTTTCCCTTGCCTCAGGAGACATATCTACAAAAGTGTTGCTGTGGCTGATGTTAGAGAAATTACTGCTTGTGTTATCTTCTGAGATTTTTATGGTTTCAGATCTCACATTATGTCTTTAATCTATTTTGAGTTTATTTTTGTGTATGTTGTAAGGAAATGATCTAGTTTAATTCTTTTGCATGTAAGTGACCAGTTTTCCCACCACCATTTATTGAAAAGATTGTCTCTTTCCCATTGTCCTATCTCCTTTGTCATAGATTAATTAACCATATACATCAATACATGTCTTACACAGTTTTATTTCTGGGCTTGCTCTTTTGTTCTGTTGATCTTTGTATCTATTTTTGTGCCAGTACCATACTGTTTTGATTATTACAGCTTTGCAGTATATCTTGCAATCTGGGATTGTGATACACAATTGCACAGCTTTGTTTTTCTTTCTCAAGATTGCTTTGGCTATACCTGGGGGGTGCGGGTGTGGGGCTGGGTCGCTCAGTTGGTTAAGCATCTGCCTCCACCTCAGGTCATGATCCTGGGATTGAACCTATACATATGCATCTACTCCCTGTCCAGTGGGGAGTCTCCCTCTGACCCTTGTCACTGCTCATGCACACGTCACACACTCTCTCTTTCTCTCTCTCAAATAAATAAAATCTGCAAAAAAAGTTGATTTGGCTATGTGGGATCTTTTATGGTTTCTTACAAATTTTAGTATTACTCATTATATTTCTGTGAAAACTGCTATTGGTATTTTGATAGGAATTGCATTGAATCTGGAGATAGCTTTTGGTAGTATGGACAGCTTAACAATATAAATTCTTCTAATTTGGTGGCATGGGATATAATTTATTTGGGGATTCTTAATTTTCTTTCATAGTGTTTTATAGTTTTCAGAGTACTGGTATTTTACTTCCTTGGTTAAATTTATTCCTAGGTGTTTTATTCTTTTTGCAATTATAAATGAAATTATTTCAAATTTCTATTTCTGCTGCTTTGTTGTTAATGTATAGAAATGCAATGGATTTCTGTATGTTAATTTTGGGTCCTGGAATTTACTGAATTCATTTATCAGTTCCAATGTCTTTTTTTTTTTTTTGAATCCTTATAGTTTTTTATATATAGTATCATGTAATTTACATATAGTGACAGTTTTACTTTTTCCTTACCAATTTGGATGCCTTTTATTTCTTTTTGTTTTTTATCTGATTGCTTTAGTACTTCTCATATTGTGATGAACAAAAGTGACGAGGGTATACATCCTTGTCTTCTTCCTGATCTTAGAAGAAAAACTCAGTTTTTCCTCATTGAATATGATGTTAGCTGTAGGTTTTCATATATGGCGCTTGCTATTTGGGGTCTGTTCTCTCTAAACCCACTATGGTGAGAGTTTCTTTTATCATAAATGGATGTTGTATTTTGTCAAATGCTTTTTCTTCATCTATTGAGATAATCATATGGTTTTTATTATTTCTTTTGTTAATGTTATATGTCCAGTATCTGTTTTTGTAAATGAATTTTACTGGAATAGAGAGGCAGTTACTCTTTTACATGTCTGTAGCTGCTTCTGAGCTACAACAGCAAACTTAAGTAGATGAAACAGAGTTCTTATGGTCTATCAAGCCCAAAATATCCACTGTCTTTTTAATATCCACTGAATTCTTAAAGAAATCCATTACTGACATCTGGTCCAAAGTAGGGATGATAAGCTAATGAAAAATCAGTTGACTATCTCTAATACAGTGACTAATTATTAATGTCTGTGTTGAGTGAAACACTAGCAAATAGGTACATTTATACCAGATATTTGCCATGTTTAGCCTAAATAAACAAAAAAAGGCTTTTTAAAATAATCACCAATGGAATCAAAGAGGATAAATTATTTTTCTTTTCCTTAAATCTTTTAAAGAGCTAGGCATAATCACAAATTTTAAAAAAATAGTATGTTTAGAAAAAGGTTGTCAGCATTAAGGTAAATGGGGGGCCAATTTGTTGCTTTCCTTGTGATTTCTCAACTCTAAAGAACTATAGAATTTTTCTTTTTTTCTGAAACTTTAAGGGAAGTATCGTTTTAGTTAATCTTTATAGATGTGGTTTTATGAGTTAAAGTGTCAAACATTTCTTTCCCTATTGTGTTTTTCTGCCCTTAATCTTCTCCTCTTCCCCCCATCACAGAGGTAGACCTCAGAAGAAAAGTGACAAACATGCAACCGTGAAATCAAGTATATATTTTATACTTTACCTCTTTAAAAGCATCTAGCACCCCCAGATAATCCTGTGTCAAGAATGTTCAAAACCCCCTGCCAGCATTAGATCAGAACAAAACCCCTCATTCCTCTAAAGATCTTCTGATAGTTTCTTTCAGCTTCTTTTTTTTTTTTTTCCTTCTCCATGTCATGTTTCTTTAGCTCTCCTTCAGCATTTCTTACCTATAGACTTGGACCTATGTACCTTATTTTCACACAGAGTTTTGGTACTTGCTTTCTGGTCACCTAAATGTAGACGGCAGTTAAAAGGCATTTCTGCTCTTTTTCTAACCCAGTAAACTAACCTGGACAGATTTCCATTTGTTCCTCCCATCTGTAAACCATTCTTAAACCGACTGGCAGTGAGGAAACCTGGATTCGAGAACAAACTGTATTATTATTTCTTCATGTGACTCTGACAGTTCTCTAAAATTTGGTTTTCTTTCTTTAACAATGAGTGTGGCTCAGATAATTCATTTCCTTTAGCTCTAAATTTACCCTTGCTTTGAATAATTCTCTTTAGAGCTCTATGTTTGCATCCAAGTGGTTCCGGAAAGAGGTGTCAACCCATGAAATTATGTGCTCTGCCAGAGGCATAGCCTTGAAGTCCTTAGGGCTCGCCTCCCCCCATCAACCTTGGTTTTCACTTCCACCTCACTGTTAGTTCCCCCTTTCCCTTCCTTCTTTCATGCCTTCCTTGCTTTTTTCCATCTTTTCTACCTTCCTACCTTTCTATGAAACACACTTTCCATCATATATTACTCGAGAGCTCCATCTCACTGGACATTTTATCAGTCTCTTCTAACTCAGATACATAAACTTTGCATTTTGAGGGGTTTGGATTATAGAACTAACCAGATATATAAGGGCATAACTTTTGAGAATGCTCTTAAACAAAAGAATAAAAAAGCTTTTTCAAATAAAATAAATAAAAACATACATTACATTATTCATTATACTATAAAAAGCATTATGTTGCCTGTGTAAATGGAGGCTTTGTATTTTTAGAGACACTTTTTTTCCCCCTACTTACTGGTCTGTTATTAGAATAAGGTTAGTACATGGGTTTAGGTGTGATTCCACACTGCTTTGCAATCTATCAGGAAAGGCTTTGTGGTACATTAGAGGTATGTTCAAGGAATGTCATCTCAACACTTCAAGGGGTTTTTCTTTAATAAAAAGGGCAATAGGGATCAAACCAATCCACTGAATTTGCATGTTTTCCCCTCACATTGCTGAAAACATCTTTTCAAACCAGCTTCAAACTAGAGCAATTAGGTGGGTAATTGCCCTAGTGTGAACTTAGCCTTAAAAGCTTATTCTATGAAACTAGAGTAATTAGACTTACTTCTTCAGTCTTTTTTTTTTCTTCACCTCATTGTTCTCATGCATTAGGCTAATGTTTCTGTGCTTGGGTTCACTTCAATGCAAAGGAATGGAGGCCCGGATGGTGGAATAGAAAAGCTTAAATGGATAGGAAACCCAGCAAACAAAACCGAAACCCAGCTTGTGACAGCAATCATGAAAAACGTTTGCATTCTAATAAGGCTTGTTAAACAGCATTTTAATTAATCTGAAATTTGCAACATACCTGCTTGTCACTATCCTTTGTAATGACTAGTTTATGTTCCTAAAATAGATATACAAAATACCTCATGTTTTGCCAGATTATTTAGCAATGCTTTGCTATATCAAATTAATCTTAGTTGCTAACAGGATAACAGTTTTAGTTGTTTTTTCTTCGCTTTATCGTGTTACAATCATTATCCAAAGGGAACATACCAGGTCAAGTGTTAACAATATGTGCAGTGCAAAAATAAAAGTTAAGATTTGCCATCTGTTCAAAAATGATACTGTTACATTAGATATATTTTTAAAAAATTCCCTTTAATCCTAATAACTTTTGATTTTTGTTTTAGTTTTTAAAGACTACAGATACATTTTTTGAAACAAAATATAGTATACAATTAAGTGATCAGAATTAAAATGTTGTGGGGCAGTATAGTGTAGCTTCATGTCAATATTTGAAATACATAAATTTAAATATAATTTCTTTTGATGTGTCTCATGGATATAAATTTAGAACTGTGGGTCACATGTATAATGTAATACTCATTAAATACTGGTTTAGTTCAGTAAATTTTTTTTTTTAAGATTTATGTATTTAGTTTAGAAAGAGAGAGAGAGAGTCCCAAGCAGACTCCAGGCTCAGAGCAAAGCCTGATGCTTGGCTCGACCTCATGACCCTGAATTTACCACCCTGAGGTCATAGTTGGAACTGAACAGACACCTAACCGGCTATGCCACCCAGGTGCCTCTAGTTCAGTTGATTGAAGATTAAATCCTACAATATTGTTTTTATGTTTATATTCAAAGTATTGATCAGAAGTGCGGATTGGGGCCTGAGTCTCAGGCATTTACCCATAGCCCTCCTCCCTCCTCCATATACCAGATGACATGCAGTGGCTTCTTGAGATTTTGTAATTTGCTTCCCCACTTACCTGATGCATGTATAAATGTAACTAGGTTATGTACATATAACTGGGCCCTCTTTTTCTGTTCAGGGCTACACTTTGCCCTTTGGCTATCCAAATTTCTTTTGCAGTGTTGCCTTTGTTGTTCACCTGCATAAATTTCCTCCCTAACAACTATAGTGGTGATGTTGTGTGGGTTATTTTAGGTTCTGCCCCTTCAAGCAATGACCATGACATTCAAGTAAAATGATAACCAAATGTAACATTAGACCTCTATTTTCAGAGGTGTCTTTTTAGCTTCTTAAAAATTGGAAAGGAAAGTTTGAGAGGAGACCACACTGAAGTTAATTTATGATTAGAGTTAAAGAAAATGCTTCAGTTCTTTTTCTTTCAGCTCTGTGTCTGATAGATCATGGCTATACTGTTAGTGGAGACCACTCCCATGCCTGAATGTGCACATTCTTAGGATGAATATGTGCACTTCCTGCAACTGAATTTTCCCGTTTAATAGACAAATCTATGAGGTAGATACATATTAAATTTCAGTCATCTTTTTTACCAGTCCCAATGGGATATGACATGGGAAAGAGAAAGTTTGGACTATAAGAGCAGACAGATTCAAAACTTGCCCCTGCCAATTATTGGCTGAATAGGATTGAATCTCATTTTTCTGATTTATATAATATAGCCAATATTCCTTGTTTCATAAGATGGCAGTGAAGATTAAATGAGATGTTATACAAAGCCTGGTGTGCAGCATAGTCATAAAGGATGTTTTGTTTTGTTTTTTAGATTTTTATTTATCCATTTGTGTGTGTGTGAGAGAGAGTGTGAATAAGGATTGGGGAGGGATGAAGGGAGGGAAAAAAGAGAGAGAGAGAAGCAGACTCCCTGCTGAGAAGGAAGCCTGACATGGGGCTAGATCCCAGGACCTGGAGAACAGGACCTGAGCCAAAGGCAGACACTTAACTGACTGAGCCACCCAGGCACTCCAAGGGTGGTAATCAAATATATCACTCCCCCAAATACCAGGACTAGTCTCTAGTTGTAAAAGCTTTGAAGGTAGGGACATAGCAGCCAAATTTCTGAGGCCTACTACTGATTGAATATAGCAATAAGTCATACATTTTGCTGAGAGAGTGCATAAGTGGATGAGAAAATGGTTTCATGAACATGCACTTAGAATGCAGAATCATGTAGGAACAGTACAGTATACCAATAAATATGTAAACAGTTTGCAGTCTTCAGTGTTCCTTTTCTTCCTTACGTTTGGTAAGATAGCTACTGTCATATGGAAGAAGGGGACAGTTCAAAGGTTCTTGAAACAGGACCCAAGAAGTCTGACTCTACACCTCTAACCAGCTGAGAGAACTTGAAAAACAAGTTGTCTGTCTAGGATTGAAATTCCTCATCTGTAAATGAGGACTTTGCATGAAATGATGTCTATCACGCCACCTACCCTTTCCTTCTAGAGTTTCATGAGGTCCATCCCTTTGAAAGGTGCCAAGGTTTATCATGAGAAAGTGCATCAGGAACTCCACAGGGGAATCAGTCTTAATGCTCCTCCTCCCAACTCTTAGATCTCCAGTCTCAACCTCTCTCATGAACAGATTTCAGCAAACAGATTCACAAGATAAATAAACAAACATGTAGGAAGATAGAGACATTTTGCATATGGATTTAGTTTTAAAAGAAACTGAAAAAATGTAGTAGAATATTCTTAATTAGCACAGAGTCTGAAAAAATGTGTTAATTACTCAGTCATCTTGATTATCAAAAGGTTATACCCATATATACAACAACATGCAAACCAGAAATTAGAAAGGGATATTTTGCCACCTAGTTCCTCTTCTGAAAAACGATTCCATGTTTCTAATATAATTTGAAGATATATCCACTGGGATGTAAGTGCCCTGGTGTTCTTTCCTTATTAGAAGCTTAAGAATTATTCTAATATTTTAGTGTTTTGAGTTTTTTAAAAAAGATGTTGACAGCATGTCATTCCTCTCTTTCAGCATCTAATTAGTTACTCTTTTTCAAAATACTTACTTTTTCTTTTATTATTGGGATAATGCTCATGTGAACATGTTACTGAGGAATTAGAGCTTCAAGGACTTTAACTTTCTCATCTGAAGTAAGATAACCTAATTTAGCAGCTGTGGTAGAACAGGAAAGCAGCATGATGCCAAAAAAAGGTTACACAGTGGGAAGTTCGTGCTGGCAAATACCAATTCACACCTGTTTTAGGCCTACAGACAACATCAGGGGTGCTATTTAAATGGACTCTGTGTGCAATTTATCCATTGTTTGGAGTCATTGAAATGAACTACATTGATTCTTCTCCTTGGCAATTATTCCAATTAAGTGGATGCACCATTTATCAGGGTGCTGATTAAGTGGGTTTTGTAGCAGGCACCAAAGAAAGACTGCAAGGAAATCTATGAAAGTGATATTCACACTTCCTGAGGTTCCCCTCATACTCCTTAATGTCTTATGTTATACATTTAGCAACACAAAACCTCATATAGAAAAATACTGCAGAGACCAGGGTGAAGGAGTTGATTATGTTCCACATAAGTACCTGAGATTTCAGATGCCAAAATGAAGAGACAAAATTTTAGGTTGAAACTACCTGCTGTCCTTGGTATTGGATATTTAAATTGACAATTTTTAAATTATAACAAGCTTTTTTTTTTTTCTTTGAGAAAAGGGTCAATTTTTTTTCTAGATAACTAACAAATATATTTGGACTATACACAGAGATGGCCTTCTACAAATAATAAATATCATATGTTAATGATCTAAAGAAAGAAAACACGTTTGTTGCTACCCAATCTGACATTCTAGATATTAGACTGATTCTGTCCATGCTAGCATTAGTTTTAAATAATGCAAATTCGATTTGTATTATAATTATTTTATAGGCCAACTATATTCCACTGTGTATCTGATTTCCAAGGATATTTCTATTGAAAACTCAGTATGAAATAACACAGTTTTATAAATACAAATAACTGAAAAAAGTAGTGATTTCAAATGGTGATATAAATTGAACTGAATTATGAATATAAAATGATGATAATGTTTTAAAGTAAGGAGTTTATTTTTACTCAATACTGAAAAGGAGTTTTATTTATTTTTACTAAATATTGTTTTAGAAATACTGGTTTTGACCAAAATACTGAATTTTTATTGTCTATTCTAATGAATATGAGATACTGTCTTTGGTAAATGGATTAAACTATCAAAATTCAGTAAAATAAAACATATTAAAGGAACATTTTTAAAAAAGAAATTTAGACTTATTCTTAAAATTTGCCTCTAAAACAGTAAACAGAAAGAAGTTTGAAGTGCAAATAACAGCATGTTAAAAAATGAATTACTCTTATGTTAACATTTAAACCAGGTAAGTTTAAGTAACTAGTCTAGGATCAGAGAGATCTAAACCTAAGCAACCCTATAAAAAGATTTTAAGCTTGTCCCTTTTCCAAACTGCTTCCACTGTCAAGTGTCCACTGGTATTTTCTAGAATTGTTTTTAGTAGTAGTTTTTCTGTTCATTGCCTAGGACTGTCAATTGTCAAGAGTTTACCCTACTTGCAAGCTAACATGTTAGCCTGCTTCAGTTTCATGGGTTTTGGCAAAAGACACATGTCTCTTGAGTTAGTCAGAGGACAGCTTACTACTCATAGTAATAGCTACAGCCAGACAACCATATTTTCATGCCAGTTCTCTGAGTTTTGACTCCCACAGGGCAACATGAAGAGGGACAGGTAGTACACACACTCACCAGTGAGGTTCCAGAGAGAGGGACCTTAGTTTCAGGAAATCTGAGTTCTTCATACTAGAGAGCAAACATGTCTATCTGTTGCCCCAAAAGGGAGGTTCTGTTTCAGTCTTCCATGTCTGTTCACTCTACAGGGACTTTTGAAAGATAGTCAAGAGCAAGGGGCAGTCAAGTCAGTGCCTATTCACAACATATACAGAAGCACAAGAAACCCAAAAAGAATTGTGTTTTAAACGTCACTAGTGCAAATGAAGGCAAATTACTCTATTACAGGTGTAATATTTAATCTTCTGTAATTTGTTACTTTAATAAAAAATCATAGGCGGTTTTCAGGATTCTCATTATCTGCATTATTTGTTGTATTATTTAAGAATAAATGCTCACATAGAGTGTATCAGAGTCTAAGGATCTGAAGTTGCTGTCTTGGGACATGTGCAGTATTTCTGAATGAACTCTTCTGTATGCAAAGTTGACTACCATACCTGGAGATGGAGTAAATTGTAGCACATAAGAATCCTTAGGCTTGATACCATATTTAGATAGCAATCATTTCCTTTTTAACAAGAACTGATTTAATTAGTTTTATCATAGCTGACTATCAGTTCCAACCATTAGCCAATTAGGTAGCAAGCCAGTGCACCTAAATCAAAAGAAAATAATGATCAATTTGATTTGACTAACTTGATTTTATTCTCTTCACTTTCATTGAAAATGTCTTAAGCATCATAATTAGCAAGTAACCAACTTCAGCATGTTTTCTTCTCTGGAAATGATGAGAGGCTACCAAGAAAGAGTGATGACAAAAAGAACATGAAGTTTTAGAGAGAGACAGACCTGAATTTTATTCCCAACTCTGACAAGTTGTTGTATAATATTGGGTATTATAGATTTTGTTGAGATTAACTTTCCTCTGTAATGACTACTTGAAAGTGCTACAGAAAGATGAAATTAAATAATACTTGTGGGGTACCTGAGTAGTTCATTTGGTTGAGCATCTAGCTCTTTGTTTTGACTCAGGTTATGATCTCAGGGTTATGGGATCAGGTCCCATGTCAGGCTCTGTGCTCAGCGGGGAGTCTGCTTGAGGATTTTTCTCCCTCTCCCTCTGCGCCTCTTCCTACATGCATAACCATGCATGCTCTCTCTCTTTCTAAATAAATAAATAATCTTTAAAAAAACTAGTATTTGAAGAATGCCCAATACAGTAACTGAGAGCCAGGCTTTCCTATTTTTTTTTCTTCGTCTAGGAGACATTCTCTTATGACATTGACTGACTGATGATCTTACTCTTTCCAGCTAATTTTATAAGTATAGTATCTTTTGTTTTATTTTTAACTTTCTGTAAAGCTGCTTATGCTACTTTGGTAACTCATATGCATGGAACCAGTTTGCTTCTTGGTAATCATACAGTTCATTTGTCATACAAGAAACATGGGACTGTGAATAAATGTAATTGATGACCAGAGAAACCAAGAAGGAAAAGGGAAAAGAACTCTGGAGCCAGGAAATAGAATTAGAATTAGATAGAAGGAACAAAGAAAGAGCAAAAAAGTGAGAGTAGAAATTAGAACAATGAAAAGCGAGAAAGAGGTAGATCTCAAAGAACAGAGTACATAAAGTATATAAAGGAAAAGACAATGAACTAAAATTATATCTCAGAGTCTCATTATTCCCCAAGTGACCTTGTAGAGAGCTTCATCATCCAAAGGTAAAAAGGAGGGTAAGATTAGAAGACCTCCTAGAATAATTGTTAGACTTAAATAATAATAGATATAATTAAATAATAATATAATTAAATAATATATTAAATTAATAAATTAAATAATAATAATAAATTAATAAATTAAATGATTCTTAGAGGTGCATATATTTAACCACTGGAATCTGTAATACTTAGAGCAGAATTTAAAACATAATGGAAGGAAGGATTTACAACTTTTGAGTACCCATAAACTGTATCATTGCTGGAATCAATAGTTTAATTAAGACGTTTGTCAGTGATGGTGGTAATAAGGCTGGAATATTTTCATTTTAAAGTAACAGTACTCAAAGCATATCTAATGAGCTGTAGTAAGAATCATCAGAGCCCCTATGAGAACTTACTAGATAGCTAGAACAAACTTAATGTCAAGCACTTGGTAGAATACACATTCAAGTCCATTGTAGCCATTGCATAAGTGCTAATATCAGATCATACCTCAATGGAGATTTCTGTTGGATATTTTGTTGAGAAATGGATATATGTGTTTGTTCAGTAGGTTTATAAATGTAACTACACACAGAATATGAACTAAAAATCCTTTGAAAATGAGGTGGAGAGTAAGGAAATCAGTAACTAAAATGACTTGGTAAAGGTTATATTTTCTTTTCTGAAAACTAACAATTATAGAATTAAAATCAGGTCAGGATAGACTATGTCACTTTTGTAGATTGGCATTTTTCTTACAAACTTCAAAAGAATAAGGCATTTAATACTTATTAAATTAAAAAGATTTTAAAAATTTTAAATTTTCAAATACAAATCTGAGGGGTATGTGGATGGCTCAGTTGGTTAAGCATCTGCCTTTGGCTCAGGCATGATCCCAGGTCCCTGGGATGGATCCCCACATTGGGCTCCTTGCTCAGCGGGAAGCCTGCTTTTCCCTCTCCCTCTGCAGCTCCCCCTGCTTGTTTGTCTCTCTTTCTCTTCCTCCTTCTCCCTCTTTCTCCCTCTCTCACTTGCTTAAATAAATAAATAAATAAATAAAATATTTAAAAAATGAAAATTTGATTGTTTATTTTTTGTCATATACTATGATCATTGGAATATTGAGAAAAACATTTGTGTCTGTTTCACTCTGTATTACTAGAATATATTACATGCTACATTCTCAGTCCCTGGAATTATGTTAAAATTTGCTAAGTGAATTTTTTTTTAAAGAATTTATTTATTTATTTGACCGAGAGATGGAGAGCACAAGTAAGCAGAGCAGCAGGCAGAGGAAGAGGGAGAAAGAGAAGTTGGCTGTTCACTGAGCAGGGAGCCTGATGTAGCGCTCAATCCCAGGACCCTGGGAACAGGACCCAAGCCAAAGGCAGATGTTTAGAAGATGAACTCAACCCCTCTCTAAAGCACATATACCATAATAGGTATATATAATAATAATAAATCTAGTATTTACCCTGGGATGCAAGGACAGTTCAACATACACAAAGCAATAAATATAATGCATCCCATCAACAGAATGATGGATAAAAATTTTATGATTATCAGGGGATGCCTGGGTGGCTCAGTTGGTTAAGCAGCTGCCTTCACCTCAGGTCATGATCCCAGCATCCTGGGATGGAGTCCCACATCGGGCTCCTTGCTCGGCAGGGAGCCTGCTTCTCCCTCTGCCTCTGCCTGCCATTCTGTCTGCCTGTGCTCGCTCTCTCTCTTTCTCTGACAAATAAATAAAATCTTAAAAAAAAATTTTAATGATTATCTTAGTACATACAGAAAAAGCATTTGACAGATTCAACATCCTTTTATGATGAAACTCTCAACAAATTGGGTATAGAAGAAATATACCTCAGCATAATAAAGGACCTATATGACAAGCCCCACAGCTAAATCTTACTCATTTGTGAAAGGTTCCAAGCTTTCTTTTAAGATCAGGAAGAAGACAAGGACTCCCATTCTACATAGCACTAAAAGTTTTAGCCAGAGCAGTCAGACAAGAAAAAGAAATAAAAGGGATCTTAATAAGAAAGAAACAATCAAAACTGTCTCTTTTTTGCAGATGATGTGCTCTAATATATAGAAAATCCTACAAGCCATTGGGGAGGGTATGTGCTTTGGTGAGTGCTGTGAAGTGTGTAAACCTGGTGATTCACAGACCTGTACCCCTGGGGATAAAAATATATGTTTATAAAAAATAAAAAATTAATAAAAAAAAAAGAAAATCCTACAAGCACCTATTAGACCTAATAAATTCCTTCAGTAAAGTTGCAACATACAAGATCAACACACAAAAACCAGTTGTGTTTCTATACACTAAAAATTGTTATCTAAAAAAAAAAATTACCCCATTTGTAAGGCAGATACTGTATAATTCTACTTATATATGGTGCCTAGACTTATCAAAATCATACACAGAATATAGTGTGATTGATTGCCAAGGACTGTAGGAGGGGAAAGTGGAAAGTTCTGTTTAACAGGTATAGAGTTTCAGTTTTGCAAGATGAAAAGAGTCCTCCAGATGGATGGTAGGAGTGGCCGCACAACATTATGAATATGTTTAATATCACTGAACTGAACACTTAAAGATAATTTTATGTATATTTTACCACAATAAAAATAGGAAAAAATGCAAATTTTTCTAAAAATGACAAGTAAGTGGTGAGATGAATAATAATTCTTGACAGAGTGGCATAGATGATTATTAGAATGATTACCTATAAACACTTGAGACTGAGAGAAGTAAACATTTGCAACAATCGTGGGTTTCATTAAAAAATTGGGGGGGCACCTGGAGGGCTCAGTGGGTTAAAGCCTCTGCCTTCAGCTCAGGTCTTGATCCCAGGGTCCTGGGATCGAGCCCCTCATCGGGCTCTCTGCTCAGCGGGGAGCCTGCTTCTCCCTTGTGATCTCTCTCTGTCAAATAAATAAATAAAATCTTAACAAAAAAAATTGGGGGACTCCTGGGTAACTCAGTCAGTTAAGCATCTGACTTCAACTCAGATCGTGATCTCAGGGTCCTGGGATTGAGTCCCCATCAGGCTCCATACGGGTCTGCTTGTCCCTTCCTTCTCCTGCACCCCTCCCCTTGCTCTTGTTCTCCCTCTCTCTCTCAACTTGGTTATCTACTACTACTTGGTAGTATCTCTCCCTCATTCACTAAGAACTTTTACTTTTGATTCTCAAGACTTTTTTTTTCCTCCACTCCCATGTACTGTGTGATTATGGCAGCCATGGAAATGCACCATGTAGGTCTCTTGATGGGAGGAGGCAGAGTGGACTACAAGCCCCAAATCCTGTCCCTTCAATCCATCTCTGCATTTACATTACAGTCACGTTTCTTTTGGCTACTTCTAAGCAAAGACTTAGTATGGCATAGTATTAATGAAGGGCCTGTACCTGTGAAAGGTGAAATTTATCCAGGCAGCTTTGGCTTAAGAACTTCTCATTAATCTGTCCTTGACTTTCTTAAAACTACAGTATTATCTGAGAGTCTTTGATTCAGTCCTCCTTCCTTTTTTCCTCTCCTGCCAGAGTCAGACCTACATTGTGGTATGAATATTCGTCTTGCTTTCCACTGCATACTTCCTTTTCCCTTTCACAGGGGTTTCCTTCGGTGTTCTTTCATGTCTAATATAGTAATCTTGACAACATAAGGGTTATACATCTATAATAGAGTGACTCACTATTTGAATATTTAAAAACAGTTTCCCTAGCAAAATAATACATTTATGCCCTTTTTCTTTTGTCTTTGCAATTCCTTCCATTGAAGATGGTATATCCATTTTACTAATATTAGACTTTTCTGTGTGATTTACTTTGACCAGGGGAATATGGGCAGAAATGACATTATGTTAGTTTGGGGTAGGATTCATGAAACACTGGAATTTTCTGCTTGCTCTCTTGTTATCATTCTCCAAAGGAAAAATATGCCCTGGAGAGCTATTGGACCAATGAAAATGAAAAGACACATCAGGCTTTCTGACTCAAAACCAAAGCCTTCAGCCAAGTGCTGCCAATGAACAGTCCAATGCAGAACCTCACAAAATGACCTATGAAGATATGAAATATAAACAAATACTTACTGTGTAAACAACTTAATTTTACATATTCTTTTTATGCAGCATTATAGTATTATCAAACAACCTAGTCATTGAGGTCTCAAATATTACTGCAATTATAAACATTTATTTCCATTTAATGTTATCAATTCAGTTCCTTGGCCAAACATTGAATGTTGCCATCACCTCAAGTTATACCACTTCTAAGATCTTAAATTTCACTATATCAAAAAATAATTTTTTAATAATAAGTTCTTATTGCTCTGCTTGCTCTCATATTCTGTTGAGGTCAACAGCAGACTTTAGCTCCAGAATCAAAAGTCTGCTGTTTGACTTTAACAAGAGTCCCAAGACCTCCTCCTCTTACTTTTCGTCTTAGTCTGTCTTGCAACCTGACTTTGAAACTTGTTTCCCCACTTAACCTTAACTCCATTCTGTATCATTTCAGTCGCTGTCAGCACATTGACCATCCTAGACTTCTTTGCTTTCCAAAAAATGTGTTCTAAAAACTCAAAATTGAATCAGTCTAACTATAGGTATTCTTTCCTTTCATATACCTTGACTACTGAATGACACTGTGAAAACAAGTACATAAGCTTTAACATTGGGGGTATTATAAACTCATTGTCTCAAACATCATACAGTCATAAAGTGTTACTAGTCATCTTCTGGACCAAAATTGAATTATTTTATTTTCCCGAATAACTATAGTATAGGAAAGCAATTAATAATTTGTATTATAACAAAGAAATTTGAAGTATTGTTGATAGTATTATTTTCCTTTGCCATTAAAAATGTATTTGATAATTGGTCATAATTGCCTTTAAAAAAGCTAAGCTCAGTTGCTATAGAGCAGAAAGAACCCAACTTAAGTCTAGGCCAGTTATTCTCTCCCTTGGCACTATTGACATTTTAGGCCAAATACTTCTTTGCTGAGGGTGGAAGGTGGGGCAGTGTTTATCCAGTGCATTGCAAGATTTTAATTTCTTTCTTGGCCTCTATTCAATAGAGTCCAGTAGTAGCTCAAAATATCATCTCCAGAGAGTACCAGATTTCTCCTGGGCAAAGGGGAAAAGTCACTCCCAGTTAAGAATCACTATTTTGAGCTGTATCTGTTGCTAGATATGTTAATGTTTGATAAAATTACATAGGGAGTTATTAAGACTTTGTTTTCCTAGTTCTATGAAGACTCTCTTTCAATTACATTTACCTTAACCCAAGGAAGAGGGAATAAGAAAACCAAATATGATTCATGATATCTTACTAGTAATGATACATAAAAGAAAAATCGTATGTTATTCCCTGGCTGTATAGTCTATGAGTAAATATCTGTGGGTATTAGAAAATTGCTTTTATTAAAGAGATAATAGTATATGGGGCAGTGTGGATTAGCATCTCTTTACCAAAGTATAACTCAGAAAACGATGAGACAAAATCTCCTTCATCTTGTTATATTTCTCCTTGAGAGTTCTGATACATAAGCACTTGTACTTAGTAGTAGCAGCAGTGCTACCTAGGAGATGTGATGGTCAAGAGGCAAGAGGGTAACATTCTTGCAACAGCAATAGTAGTTGTCATCAAAAGATACAGTAAAAACCAGCAGAGTGAGGGAGTGTGGGTAGGAATGGAGGTGGAGAGAGAAGAAAACACAAGAAGAAACAACTATTATGTTTGGCTGTCTGGAGTTGCATTTATTGGACAATTGTCTTGTCAAAATCCACTTTAAATCTTTAGATAAAAATCTTTTAAATAAAAAAAAAAGGAGTGGAAAAATATTAGGACAATCAAAATTCTACTAAGAAAAAAAATGCACTAAGACTAGTTAAATATTTGTCCTTCATTTATCCTCTCTGGATATTTGCTGATTCATAATATGAGAATAGAGGCTTAGCAAATAATAGTGGAGTAGACTTTGTAGTATCAATGGTCTGGGAAGACAAAAATGGAAATTTAGGATCATCAAAATATGGAGAATTTGAGACGTCAAGATCTCAAAAGGTAAACAGCATAGTAAAATGTTGCCTACATTCTGCATCAACTTCCTCATAAGGCATTTGTGGACTTTTCACACAAATATAAGTCAAAATGCATAAGCACAAAAGCTAAGAGTGGAATGTGGAAAGCTAAGTGGAAGAACTCAATAGTCTCAAAGTGCTGTGGAGACAAAAACTGGAGCTCAAGATTTTCCAAAATTGATATAGACCCGTGAACCCTTCTAGAGAAAGTACAAAGACCATGCATAGGAATAAGAACAAATTTGAGATGCACCAGTCTTAGTTGTATCAATGTGCTCTGTTTGTATACAAACTGATGCCCAGAAGAAAAAAATTATTTGTGGGGAACTATAACAATGTTCATAGCCTTATCATTTTTTGTAAAAAATTATTAACATTTAATACAAAATTATTAGACATAGCAAGAAAGAGGACCAAATAAAAAGAAGAGTAAAACAAGGCAATTGAAACAGATAAATCTAAAATCAGGATGATTAATATGTTTAAGACATTGAAAGAAATAATTTCACTAGAATCTTGAATCTATACGACGAGAACAAAAATGTATCTTTGGTTTTGTAAAAATAAAATATCTGAACTTAAGAATTTAATAAACTGACTTAATAGCAGATTTGACAGAGCAAAACAATGATTAACAAACTGGAAAGTTAGTGAGTTAAAAGGTCCTAGATAATAAAGGAGGGAAAAGGTGGGAAAATACTGAAAAGAAGATAAATGATATATGCCTCATGATAATGTTGTTTAACACATCACGGAATTTTAGTCTTATTGAGAAAGTGATGGCAGAGTGAAAAAGAAATATTTCAGCAGAAATTGGCTAAATTTTTTTTCAAGCTGACTGAAGATATCAAACGTGATGAATGCAAATATACCTAGTAAAAAGTATAGTAAAGCATAGTAAAAAGTGACAACTCCAAAGAGAAAAATCTCAATGAAAATCAGAGAGAGATACATAACATTTTTAAAGATTTTTAAAAATATTTTTTAATATAAAAATACTTTTTAAATTTTAAAATTTATTTTAAAAATTTATTTGAGAGAGAACAAGAGTGGGAATGAGAGAGAGAGAGAAAGAGAAGCCGACTCCCCGCTGAGCAGGGAGATGGAAGAGGGCTTAGTCCCAGGATCTGGAGATCATTATCTGAGCCAAAGTCAGATGCTTAACCTACTGAGCCACCCAGACACCCCAAAAGTAAAACAACAACAACAACAAAAACCCTAGAAGATATTTTGAACTGAGTGGAAAAAACCCCCACAAAACCTATATTAAAATGTGTGAAATGCAGCTGAAATAGTGCTGAGAGGTAATTATGTAAATGCTTCTATTAGAAAAAAATTAGTGTAAAATCAGTTATTTCAATTTCTACTTGAGGGTAGAAAACAAAGTACAAATTAAAACTAAAGTAAGTTAAAAGGAAAAATAGTGATAGTAAAGTAGAAATTGAAGAAACATTAGTTAATACATTCAAAAGTTGGTCCTTTGAAAAGATTAATAAAATTGATATACTGCTAGTATGACTGATCAAAAAGACTTATAATACAAACTAATAATAAATTAAATAAATAAGTAATTTATTTAATCATAAATAAATAAAAAAATAATAATACAAACTAATCAGAAATTAAATAAATTATTTATTTAATTATCAATCAATAAAAAATAATAATAAACTAGTAGAGATAGAAGGCACTACTACAGATCCTATAGATAGAATAAGTGAGCCACCCACTTATAAATAAATAAATAATTTATGCTGATACTTTTGACAAATTAGAAAACTTAGGTTAAGTTCTTTGAAAACTCAATTAGCCAAACTAACACAAGAAGAAATAAAAATTAAAAAATATAATTAGCACTTTATTTAAAAAACTGAAACCATATTCAGAAACTCTTCAACAAATAGAAACTTAGGTCCAATTACTTTACTTATAACTTCTATCTATAAGAAATAATACTTTCAGAATAAAGAGGAAAATAGAACAGAATTAGGTCTTTTAAGTGACCAGCATAATCCCCTTACTAAACTGTTATAAGTATCACAAGAATGAATATTTTATACCAATTTCATTCATGAACATAGATGAAAATACTCTTACTAAAATATAGTCTATCCATTAATCACAGTTCCCATATTTGGAAATTTGCCTACTGACTAAAACTTATTTGTAACTCCAAATCAATATGGAAGAAGTTTTCTAGGTAATTTATGGATGTGCACATATTCATAGAGCAACAAAAATTTAAGTACACAAACCACAGACGAGGATATAATATTCACATTATTCTACTTACCAATGGAGATAATATCTATCTATCTATCTATCTATCTATCTATATATATATCCTACAATCAATAGTAAAGGGGCAAGAGACCCAGGGAATTAAGAGGTGAAAACACAACTATTTACAGAGGAAGATATGTAAATGGTCACTAAGCACATCAGAAAGTGCTTAACATCATAAGCCATCAGTTAAATTAAGTTAAAGACTACAATGTTACACCATTCACAAGCATTAGAATGCTTAATCTAAAACCCTGATATTATCAATTTGAGAGGATGTAGTACAACTCAAAATTTTTCTTGCTACTTCCCAATTATTACCATTTCCAAAAGTTAATTATCAGAGCAGTTAATGTTTGAAAAACTGATACTATCAAATGTTGGCAAAGATGTGGAACAACTGAAACTGTTATACATTGCTGGTGGCCATGAGAATTGTTAAATTTGGAAAACTGCCAATATCTTCTTTTTTAAAAAATATTTTATTTATTTATTTATTTTAATATTCATTTTTTACTTTATTAGAAGTCCAATAGAAGTACATTAAAATGTTTTTTTTTTAATTTCTTTCAGCATAACAGTATTCATTGTTTTTGCACCACACCCAGTGCTCTATGAAATGCGTGTCCTCCCTAATACCCACCACCTTGTTCCCCCAACCTCCCACCCCTGCCCCTTCAAGACCCACAGGATGTTTCTCAGAGTTCATAGTCTCTCATGGTTCACCTACCCTTCCAATTTCCCTCAACTCCCTTCTCTTCTCCATCTCCCTATGTCTTCCATGTTATTTGTTATGCTCCACAAATAAGTGAAACCATATGATAATTGATTCTCTCTGCTTGACTTATTTCACTCAGCATAGTATATGGACCAGACTCTTTTTATGAAGCCAGCATTACCCTGATCCCCAAACCAGGCAAAGACCCTACCAAAAAGGAGAATTTCAGACCAATATCACTGATGAATATGGACGCTAATATTCTCAACAAGATCCTAGCAAACAGGATCCGACAGTACATTAAAAAGATCATCCACCATGACCAGGTGGAATTCATCCCTGGGTTACAAGGATGGTTCAAAATTCACAAATAATAAATGTGATAGAACAAATCAATAAGAGAAGAGAGAAGAATCACATGGTCCTCTCAATTGATGCAGAAAAAGCATTTGACATAATCCAGTGTCTGTTCCTGATTAAAACACTTCAAAGTATAGGAATAGAGGGAACATTCCTGAACTTCATAAAATCTATCTATGAAAGACCTAAAGCAAATATCATCCTCAATGGAAAAAAGCTTGCAGCCTTCCCATTGAGATCAGGAACATGACAACTCTCACCACTCTTATTCAACATAGTATTAGAAGTCCTAGCAACAGCAATCAGACAACAAAGAGAAATAAAAGGTATCCAAATTGGCAATGAAGAAGTCAAACTCTCTCTCTTCGCAGATGACATGATTCTTTATATGGAAAACCCAAAAGACTCCACCCCAAACTACTAGAACTCATACAGCAATTCAGTAACGTGGCCGAATACAAAGTCAATGTACAGAAATCAGTGGCTTTCTTATACACTAACAATGAAAATGCAGAAAGGGAAATTAGAGAAGTGATTCCATTTACTATAGTACCAAGAACCATAGATACCTGGGGATAAACCTAACCAAAGAGGTAAAGGATCTGTACTCGAGGAACTACAGAACACTCATGAGAGAAATTGAAGAAGACACAAAAAGATGGAAGACCATTCCATGCTCTTGGATCAGAAGAATAAACATTGTTAAAATGTCTATACTGCCTAAGATTTTATTTATTTGTTTGACAGACAGAGATCACAAGTAGGCAGAGGCAAGCATAGATGGAGAGGGAAGCAGGCTCCCAGCTGAGCAGAGACCCCCAATGCAGGGCTCCATCCCATGTCCCTGGGATCATGACCTGAGCCAACGGCAGAGGCTTTAATCCACTGAGCCACCCAGGCGCCCCCTGTCAGTATCTTCTAAAGGTGAACATAGGAATATATTTGGACTCTGCAACCCCTCTTCTGCTCAACAGTGATACATGCAAATGTGTACCAAAATGCATGCATAGCAGTTTTCTTAGCAACATTATTTATAATAGTCCCAAACTGGAAATAACCCAAATATCCATCAATATTAGAATGAATAAATGAATTATGATACATTCATGGAATAGAGTACTGTACAAAAATGAAAAAAAACTTACTTCAGTAGTGTTGACCTTCATATTGATATTATGTGTATTATATGTATTTCAATATATAGAGAACAAAAGAAGCAGACATAATGTACTCTATATGCTTTTATTTACATATTCATTGTGCTAAAAGTCAGAAGAATAATTAGCTCTGAAATGACAAGTGCATGAGAAGGGTATGTTTGCATTGTAAACATTTCTCAAATTGTAATTCAGAATTTATATGTGCCATAGATCAAAAAATTTACAAACAATAAAAAAGAAGGGGATAACATATCAAATAATAACTAATAGGTTCTCTTTTGGAGCACTAGGTATTGGGACCTACAGATATTTCAATTTGTTCCTTTATCCTTCATTACTAATCCATCATCTACCATTTAAACATGCTTAATTTGATGAACTGTTTGGTTTATGGCTGCATCTTTCCTTAGATCTGCTTCTGCTACTTGCTTTATTATTTTTATATGATTTTGAGATCTTGCAAATAGCTCTCTAGATCTTATTCTAAGACCTCCCATACTATATATTACCCAACAAACAGCTCAGCTGTAAGGTCTACTACTGCTGCATGTGGTTTACAAGGTACCCTGGAATTGAAATTCATAGAACAAATTCTGAAATTCACAGAATGGAAGAGTAGATGTGGGTGGTTACACAGATAAACCCTGGAAGTGATGAACGCCAATTCTACTGACAATCTTTGGCAAGAATTCAGTCACATAATCACCCTGAAAGAAGATGCAGTCAAGTTCAGTTTCCAGGAAGAGGTGAAAGCATGGATTTTAGTAACCAGTCAGTCATTTTCCTAATGACTGTTCAAAATTTCAAATGTGAGTAGCCAGTTCCATTTAAAAGATCTGTTACTATGACCTTTGAGCAGTGTGGCATAATCCTTTGGACTTTTTAGGCTTATCATCAGACTGTGGTACAAGCAAAAGCACTTTGTAAAGAAGAGACCAAATGCAAGAGAAATTTCAGAGTTGCTAGAACTAGTGATTTATTTCAGAAACTATCAGTGTAATTAGAATCAAGAAATAACCATTTTCATGAAGTCATCAGAGCACAAATTATAGTAACTGGGGGATTATTTTAGAATTGGTAGGAATTGTAGATACAGGCTTCATTATTTGTAAACCCCTCTATCTGTAGAAGTGGATAATGATATATGTACCATTATAAGCGTGGTCAGTGCTGCCACACACTCCGTTTCACCTCCAGTTTTCAGCTGGATTCCCTTTAAAATTGGAGACTGCTGATGCTTCATAGAAGGGCTCTACTTTTTTTTTTTTTTTTTTTTTTTTTACTTATTTCCATTTCAGCAATTACCATTTTTGTCCTGGCCCTCATGACTTCACACATGGATTATTTCGACAGACTCCTAGCTGTTCTCCTTAGATTCAGTTTCATGCCAATCTATCCTTCATAGTGCTTACAAAATTAATCTTCCTGAAACACTGTTTCATCATATCTCTTTCCAGTTCCAGAACGATGTGGTTTCTGGTTTCTTGCTGAATCAACCAGAAGGCACTCCACTTATCTCCTTTTAAGTCCTCCTGTTATCAGTCTAATGTGTCTTTGTGGATTCTTAGCACATCTACGTCATATAGGTCTCCATATGATGTGCTCACTTCCATGTCTGTGCCTTTCATTATGCAATGCTGTCTGTCTTCAGGGCTCCCCACTTCTTTCAACCAGGTCTCACTTTTTCCTCAGTGTCACCTCATATTCATCTTTTCTGAATCCTCTCTTACTGATTTCCCATTTGATACCTCCTAGCAGATGTTTATTCTTAATTTACACTTACATTTCACTAATAGTTCCATATTTGCAAACTGAACTTCACTGTTTTGCACAAGGAAGGATGAGGATGGAGGGAGGGAGGGAGGTAGACGATAGATAGATCGATCTATCTATATGTATGATTCCTATGAATAGTAACATGTTCCAATTATCTTGTATGCCCTCAGGTTTCATAGCACAATGCACCAAATGTAGAAAATGTTTGCTTGACTTATATATAATATAATGCTTCACTATACAAGAATGTTTTTATTCTTAATTATAATTTATTTTCATTCTCCCTTTTTGGAAAAAAACTTAGATTATGAAGATGTATATAACATGGTAAGAGAGCTTCAATTATATGTACCTAAGAAAAATGGAGTCAAGAAGTAGTATATTTATATATAAATTTATATTTATATATATATAAATATACTACTTCTTGACTCCATTTATATATATATAAATATATATATATATATAAAGTTCTATAAACTTGATCAGAGTAGATTCCAAATTTGGTTGCAAGCTTTCTGGCAGTCATCAAATAAAGGGACTCCTGTACAGAAACAAACTGTTTTCTCAGGATTAGCATATCTAACTAGTATTACCTGTACTATAAACAGTCATATTCACAAGTTTGTAACTAATTTTTAGACTAATAAATTTATGCCATTTCTACTCTTTAACTTCTGAACCAGGAAAGGAGCCAGCTAGGACAGGGGAGTATTAAAAGAATTGGAAAATGGAAAATGTATCAGAACAGAGCTTCCTAATCTTCCAAGCATTCATACTGGAAGCAAGCTGACCAACTGCTTGTATTCAAAGTGAATAGAATTGGGGCACCTGGGTGGCTCGGTTGTTAAGTGTCTGCCTTTAGGTCGGGTCATGATCCCAGGGTCCTGGGATCAAATCCCACATTGGGCCCCCTGGTCAATGGGGAGCCTACTTCTCCCTCTCCCACTACCCCTGCCTGTGTCTCCTCTCGCACTGTGTCTCTCTCTGCTAAAATAAAATAAAATAAAATCTTTAAAAAAAAAGTGAATAAAATTGCCCAACACTGAGTTTTCTCTTAAGAAGAATAATTGAATAACTGTCTTTGTAATTTTAAAGTTATGAGAGACAGGTAGGAAAAGAGGAACTTATTTTTAACCTATAAATACTCACCCGACTTGTATGACCTTTCTCGTAGATTGTGAAACAAGCCCATCGTTCTTTCCTAGACATGGCAGAAACTGGTTGTCTACAACTAATGCATTGTTCTTGTCCCCTTGCCAATAGGATCATAATTATGTTAAGAGAGCCAATATAACAGCTAAAAATATTTGCTTCCCAGACTTCCTTGCAGTAGGGATAAGATGTATGTTATATTTCAATGAGAGACAGGGTGAGGATTTCTAGGAAAGTTTTCACTTTAATGATACAGGTACTGATCCTCATATTCCTTTTTTCTTCTTTATGCCTGGAATGTAGCCATGACATATGGAAGATTAGCAGTCAGTTGACAGCCTCAAGACCACAAGAATAGAAATGAAGGCTTGCATCTAACATTGGAGGAGAAGACAAACACAATTATTGAGCCACTCCACTGCATGAGTCCTGGACTGCCTACTTCTGGACTTGAGTTGCTTTTAGGAGTTAAGGTTGAATTGTGAAAGCCCGTTAGTCAACTATGCAAATGGTTACAAGTGAGGTGAGGTTGTGTAGAAGTCCACTTAAGTAGCATGGGGCCAATGTCTTGACTTAACTGTAGGGCTGACATTTGATGTTTAAGCCGGAAGGCAACTTCTTGCCTGGAAGGCAACTTCTTGCCTGGAAGACGGGTCAGGGATGGGTTATGGATAATTGTGTAATGAGAAGTTTGCTGCCATAAGGAAAATGGAGGAATCATTTCTTGCCTAAAATTCAGGTTTTCCAAGATCAGGGAAATGATTGGGGTTAAGTGTGAATCCGTACTGGCTGAGGACAATAAATCAGAAAATAATATTTCAGTGGACTTCAGGGACAGCAGGGAGAAACAGATGTGTAAATGCCAAACTAGTGAGTGAGAGTCCAGGGGAACAATGTAAATGAGTAAACAATTAAGAAAAGAAGTGTTATCTGAATTTATTATATTCATTATATTTTTATATATAGTGGACACAATCACTGTTATGTATCTGATCATTTGGAAATTTTTTAAGTATACATTGTATGTTATTTTATAAAAGACTATACTCAGATGCCTATATAGACTTTTTATCAGGTCTTTTATTTGTTTTCTAAAGAATATTTTGCTGTACTCATTATCTTTACAAGGCTAGACACTGGGCATATAATTAAACTACTTCTCCATATGATTAAAATAAGCTTTTATGGTACAGACTTCAAAATTCTAATTCATGTAATAGACACTAACTTAAATAAGGGATGCAAAATTGTTAAGTTCTATCTTATTCATTATGGAGTATATTCAGAGTAAGTGGGGTTTAATCTTGACTGTCCTATTTGTCACATTCTCAAAGTTAAGAGGAGAGTGCTCTATAATTCATCTATATACTTAGCAAAGTATTATGGTTTTAATAAGGGCAATTTCATCATTAAATATAAAATTGGCATGAAATGGCAGAGTAGTCTTTGTAACTTGCTTCTGTGATAAAAACAGACATGCACTCTGGGGCTGTCCATCTGGCACCTTCAGTGATAAATTAAAATTTGATTTTTAATTATCTCAATACTCATCACTAACAGTCATTTTTGGACTAAAATAATGTAACTTTTTTTTTTTTCAAATTTAGAGTTTTCTTTCTCAACTTCTGGGTGAATGTCTTTCTGTATCATTAACTTATCTCATGTATCTATATATGAGAAGAGAGTATATAAATATTAATATCTTGTGTTTCGTGCATCTTTCTGTAGATTAGTACTTAAATGACCTAAAACATACAGAAATACAGAAAGTTAGAAAATAAACATTATAATTATTTTTCTTCAATGTTTTTTTGCCTTCCCAGATCATCAGAATGATTGGCACTAAAGCTGGTGGCTCAGTGTAGACAACTATTATCCCATTCATTATCATCAAAGCTGATATAGTCTGCCATTAGATGATATTCTTTTTAATATTTTATGCTAATTTTTATCTTTATGGGTGGAATTCCCTTTTTTTAGGAAACTAAATTGATCTTTGGTTACAATTCCATGTTTGTAGAGAATATTATTTTCTGTGCAAAGCTGATTATTAAGTTTTTCTTTCTTTCTTTCTTTCTTTTTTTTTTTTAAATTTTGCCCTGGATGCAGTCCAGCATGCCTACATAGGCAACATTGAATATTGAACAATAGTTAAAAAAATAAATGGGAATATAATGTATTGACCAGTGTCGAGCTAAGCCAAGAGCAGTTTTTTTCTTTGCATTGATCTGACAGGTTTAACATTTGGATTATGATGTAGCCTTTGACTTTGGCTCTGAGCTCACAGAGGAAATTCATCTTTTGTTGAGGAGTATTCAAACTAGAGTTTGGCCCTCTTTAGTGCTGGCCACCAGGTGGCGGATACAACAGTTCTCGTGTTAATAACTGAAAAAATTTAAGCTGTTTTTTTGAATCATGTGTTGACATCAGAGCTACTTAGTGTTAAAATCTTGGAATGTTACTTAATTTTTTGTGTGTGAACATGAATAAAACCAGGTATTTGGAACATTGGTGCCATCTGCATACTTCATACTGCCCCTTCAGTGCACATATTCAAATTTTGAACAGAGATTTTTTTTTTTTTTTTTGGAAACCTTTCCAGGTTCTTGATTAGTTGCCTGAATCAAAGCAAAACCAAGCATGGACATGTGGAGGTTGACTACTGGGTAAATCAGAACCATTAAGAGTGAAGGGGGTCTCAAGTGAAGAGCAGTTTAAAAGTGTTGCTGGGAGAGAGAAAAACGCTGACGAAATTTTCCATAAATTGGTTTTCCCACCCTTACTAACAGCCAGTTTTCTCAAACATAAAAATTATTTCCAAGAAGCAACTTTATTGCTTTTCCTTACAATTAGAGAAAAGGAGGCAGTGGTGTTCAAATGATGCTTGACAGCCTGGGTAACAAGCACCAACCATCTGTGCTATAGCAGCACTGTTTGTATTTTTAATGTTTACACATACAGCAAAGATAATTAAAAATAACTATAATTAAAAATGATTACAACAAATTACTTTTCCCTCAACAGTAATATGTGTCTGTAACTTAAAAGTTACTTACTAAAGTAACCTTTATGGAGTCTAACAAGAAAACATTACAATTCCTGCCTTGTTTCTGAAAGTTTATAGATTTGGGGGAGGGGAGATTTTCCCAACCATGAAACCACTTGGCTTAAAGTACTTCAGGAACTATTGATATTATAGGAATTATTTCTGTATCAGTAATACAGGATAATTTTTTTCTCTGAAGAAAAGATTAAATGTGGTTTTCTTCCCTAAAAAATATAAAGTAAAATGACTAGGGTGATTTAAAACAGTTAACTTTTTCAAAATGTCATATAAAGCTTAGAGAGATCATTCCACCAGGAACAATACCCTTTTTCCCCCTCATCTAGAAATTTGGAGCCTTTGGATATCCTCAAATTACCTCCTTTAAAGAAGATGCTGGTTAATAACAGAAGGTGAATAGTCTTTCCAGGGAAAGAACAGGGAAGATGATATAATCTTTGTAGAAGGGCTTGAAATTTAGCTAGGAAGTGAAGGTTAAAGACAGACCTGTAGGGCACCTAGATGGCTAAGTTGGTTAAAGCATCTGCCTTCAGCTCAGGTCCTGATCCCAGAGTCCTGGGATCAAGCCCCATGTTGGGCTCCCTGCTTAGAGATCTTGTGCTTCTCCCTCTCCATCTGCTGCTCCCCTTGCTTGTGCTCTCTCTCTGTCTCTGGCTCTTTTGCTTTCTCAAAAAAAAAAAAAAAATCTTAAAAAAAAAAAGACATGACCCATGTAACTAGACTACCTGGATTCTAATTCTACATCCTGTTTTTTCTAGGGGTGGGGTTAATGTTCCATATGCCTCACTTTCCTCATCTATACCACATGGGTTATAATAACCTATATCAAATTGTGGTGATGAAGATTGAGTTAATGCACATAAATGCTTGCAACAATGCATGCACATGCATTTAATAGAAATATATATAAATATATGTGTGTGTGTGTGTATATATATATACATATATATATATTTAAAGACTTGTTTATTTGAGAGAGAGGGGGAGAAAGAGCACAACCAGGGGAGGCGGCAGAAAAAGAGGGATAGGCAGACTCCCCACTGAGCAGGGACCCAGATGTGGGGCTCAATTCCAGGACCTGGGATCATGACCTGAGTTGAAGGCAGATGCTTTAACCAACTGAGCCACCCAGGTGCCCAACAGAAATACGTATTAATTATATATCCAGCTGTCACCTGTGAGAGGCTTATCTTTATACCTTTCACATTTTATATTCTCATATCATTGGCCTTTGCTAAATTCTCTGTATCCTACTTATGTTTGATAAAGGAGACTCTGTATCTATAGCTTATTTTAAATTCAAGATACTAGGTGACTATGTCTATTGGATTCTGTTCTGAGGATTTCAAGGGGAACCTGAATGAAGTTGGGTGACAAATTAACATTGTTCTGGAATATTTAATGTTATTTTTATTTTTTCAGCTTTACTGAGGTATGATTAACAAATAAAAATTGTATGCATTTAAGGTATTTAATGTGATGTTTTGATATATTATACATTGTAAAACGATTAGCACAAGCTAGTTACATATCTAATACCCTGTATATTTACTGTGTTGTGTGTGTATATGTGTGGGTGTATATGAGGGAAGGACACTTAATATCTACTCTAAGAAATTTCAACTGTACAAAATATTATTATAAGATATAGTTACCAGGCCGTACAGTAGGTCTCACAGAACTTATTCATCTTATAACTGAAAGTTCATACCCTTTGACTAACATCTCCTCATCCCCCCATCCCGAGCCCCTGGTACCATCATTCTATTCTTTGTTTCTATGAGGTTTGCTTTTTTAGATTCTGCATATAAATGAGATCATATCATATTTGTCTTTCTGTGTCCAATGTATTTCACTTAGCACAGTGTCCTTCAGGTTCATCTATGTTGTTACAAAGAGCAGGCTTTCCCTTTCTTCATATCATGACTAACCTGTGTTATCTCTTCTTTTTTGAGTGTTTCCATTCTAACAGGTAGAATTGGTAGATCACTGTATTTGATTTGCATTTCTCTGATGATTAGTGAAATATAACACCTTTTCATATACCTGTAGGCCATTCTCATGCCTTCTTTTGAGAAATGGCTGCTCGAGGGCTTTGCCGGTTTTTGAAATCAGGTTATTTGCTTTCTTGCTATTGAGTTGTTTGAGTTCCGTATATATTTTGTTTATTGGATATAGGCATACCTCAGAGATCTTGTGGGTTGGGTTCCAGACCATCACAATAAAGTGAGTCAAATACATTTTTTGGTTTTCTAGTGCATATACAAGTTACATTTACACTATATTGTAGTATATTAAGTGTGTAAAACATCGTGTCTAAAAAATGTACATACCTTAAGTATAAAGTATCTTATTGCTAAAAAATGCTGCCAATGTCTGAGCTTTCAGTGAGTTGTAATCACTGATCATAGATCACCATAACAATTATAATAATGAAAAAGTTTGAAATATTATGAGAATTACCAAAATGTGACACAGGAACATGAAATGGGCAAATGCTGTTGGAAAAATGGCATTGACAGACTTGCTTAACCCAGAGTTGCCACAAACCTTCAATTTGTGTAAAAAAATAAATAAAAAGTAAAACACAGAATCTGTAAAGCACCGTAAGTGAAGGACAATAGAAATGAGGTATACCTGTATATGGTTTGCAAGTATTTTCTTCCATAGACTGTCCCTTCACTCTGTTTCCTTTCCTATGCAATAGCTTTATAGATTTTGTAATCACACTTATCTTTTTTTTTTTAATGACTGTGTTTCTGGGATTATTGCTAAAAAATCATCACCCAGGCTAATGTCAAGAAGATATTTTCTTATGTTTTCTTCTAATATGTTTACAGTTTCAGGTCTTACATTTGAGTCCAATCCGTTTTGAATTTATTTTTATGTATGGTGTGAGATAAGGGTTCTTTTTTGTTATTTATATGGATATCCATTTTTTTTTCCAGTACCATTTATTGAAGAGACTACTCCTTCTCCATTGCGTATTCCTGGCACCTTTGTCAAAAATCATTTGGTTGTAAATTTGTTGATTATTTATGGGATATTTGTTCTGTCTGCTTTTATGCCAGTTTTTATGCATACTGTTTTGACTACTATAGCTTCGTAGTATATTTTGAAATCAGTCAGTGTTGGGGGCACCTGGATGACTCCGTTGGTAGAGCATGCAACTCTTGATTTTGGGGTCATAAGTTAAAGTCTGATTTGGGATAGAATTTGTTAAAAACAAAAACAATAGTTAAAATCAAGCAGTGTTGTGCCTCCAGCTTTTTCATGCTCAAAATTGCTTTGTCTCTTTAGGGACTTTTGTGGTGCCCTATGAGTTTTAGTACTTTTTATTTTTTCTATTTCTGTGGAAAATTCCATTGGCAATATGATAAGGATTATATTGAACCTATTGATTTCTTTGGGTAGTGTGGGCATTTTAAAAATATTAATTTTTCTAGTCCATTAGCACAGACTATCTTTCCATTTATTTGTGTCTTCTTCAATTTCTTTCATCTGTATTTTATAGTTTTCATTATAAAGAGCTTATAATACCTGCTTAAATTTATTCCTAATACTTATTATTTTTGGTGCTAATGCAAATGGAGTTGTTTTCTTAATTTCTTTTTCAGTTTAATATTAGTGCACTCATACACAACTGATTTTTCTATATTGATTTTATATCCTGCAGCGGTACTGAACATATTTGTTAGCTCAAATAATTTTTGGTGGAGTTTTCAAGGATTTCTGTATGTAAGATCATGTCATTTGCAAACACACACATTTTTCCTTTTTTTTTTTCTTTTTTTAAATTTGGATGCTTTTTGTTTCTTTTCATGCCTAATTACTCTGGCTAGGAGTTTCAGTATTATGTCAAATAGAAGAAGTAGCAGCACTGGGCTTCCTTGCCTTGTTCCTAATCTTAAAAGAAAAGCTTTCAGCTTCTCACCATTGAGTATGTTATTAACTGTGGGTATATATATAGATATATATATATATAGAGAGAGAGAGCTTTTAGTTTGATTTTCTTTATTATTTATCTAGTCTCCATTTCATTTATTTCTGTTTTTATATTTGTTATTTTCCTCCATCTCTTAACTTTGAATTTAGTTTGTTCTTTTTATAGTCCCTTGAGGTATGAAGTTAGGTTATTTATTTGAGATCTTTCTTTTATCTTAATGTACGTGTTTGTTGCTGTAAACTTCCCTGTTAGAGCTCCTTTTGCTGCATCCCGCAAGTGTTGGTATAAGGTGTTTCCATTTTTATTGGTCTTAAAATATTTTTTTATTTCTTTTTTTATTCCTTTTTGACCTTTTGGTTGTTCAGGGGTGTGTGTGTGTGTGTGTGTGTGTGTGTGTGTGTTTACATATTTGTGAATTTTCCAATTTTTTTTTTCCTTTTGTTCATTTCTACTTTCATACTATTGTGGTCAGAAAAGATACTTCGTATGATTTTACTCCTTGTTTTGTTAAAACATGTTTGTATCTTGACTATGATCTATCTCCTGGGAAATGTTCTATGTGTACTTGAGAAAAAGATGTATTCTCCTGGTGTGGGTTGAAATATTCTATATAAGTCTGTGAAGTCCATCTGGTCTAAAGTGTAGTGAAGTCCAATGTTGCATTATTGGTTTTCTGTCTGGATGATAGTCCATAGCTGAATAAAAATATATCTACCCTTGCTCTTTCTAGGTACCTGTTTATATGAAATATCTTTCTAAACCCTTCACATTCATCTATGTGTGTCTTGAAAGCTGAAGTGAGTGTCTTGCAGGCAACTTGTAGTTAGATCTTGTTTACATCCATTTGTCTATTCTATGTCTAGCAATTATAAAATTTAATCCATTTATATTTGAAGTATTTATATATAAGGACTAACTGTTGCCATCTTCTTCACTATTTTCTGGCTATTTTGTATTTGTCTTGTTTGTTTCTTCCTCTTGCTGTTTTCCTTTGTGATTTTATGATTTTCTAGAGTGAATGCTTTGATTTTTTTTTTCTCTTTATCTTTTGAGCATTTGTTGTAGGTTTTTCTTTTTGGTTACCACAATACTTACATAAAATATAGCAGTCTATTTGTAGTTGATAACAACTTCCATATAAAAACCCTATAATTCACTATATTTTGTTTTTGATGTCACACTTTACATCTTTACATCTTTTTATATTGTGGACCCATTAATAAAATATCATAACTATAGTTACTTTTAATTCTTTTGTCTTTAAACCTTTATATTAGAGTTAAATGTTGTTTATAACCAACCTTACAGTATTAGAGTACTCTGAATTTGCCTTTATTAATGAGTTTTATACTTCTGTTTTTATCTTGCTACTTAGCATTCTTCTTTTAAATTTATTTTTTATTTATTTTTGGCATAACAGTATTCATTATTTTTTCACCACACCCAGTGCCCCATGCAATCTGTGCCCTCTATAATACCCACCACCTGGTACCCCAACATCCCACCCACCCGCCAATTCAAACCCCTCAGATTGTTTTTTTATTTTAGTTTGAAGAACTCTTTTTAGCCTTTCTTTTTCCTGTAAGGCATTTATAGTGGTAGTGAAATCCTTTAGCTTTTGTTTGTCTGGGAAAGTGTGTATCTTTCATTTCTGAAGGATGCTTTGGCAGGTAAAACATTCTTGGTTGTCCACTTCTCATGGCTTGTGAAATTTCTGCTTAGAAATTTGCCATAGATTTATAGAGGTTCCCTTGTATATAATGAGTGTTTTTTTCTCTTTCTGCTTTCACAATTCTCTCTTTGTCCTAATTTTACTGACAGTTTGATTATAGTATATCCTGTTGAAGTCCTCTTTGGGAACTTTCAAGCTTCATATGAATGGATACCCATATCTCTCCCAAGATTTGGGATTTTTTAGCTATAATTTCTTTAAGTAAACTGCTTCTCTTTCTCCTTCTTATGGGACTTCTACAATATGTATATTAATTCTCTTGGTGATATGCCTACAGACTTCTTCAGTCTTTTTAATTCCTTTTTCTTTTCTCATCTGACCAGATAATTTCAAATCACCTGTCTTCAAGTTTACATATTTTTTCTTCTCTTGATTGAGTCTGCACTCAATGTGCTGTATTGTATTTTCGTTCATTCATTGTATACTTCAGCTCCAGAATTTTTTTTAAAATTTCTAGATCTGTTGAATTTTCTATTTTTTTACATACCGTTTTCCTGATTTTGTTGAGTTCTTTTGTATCTCACTGTTGAGTTCCTGATTTTGCCTATGTTCTCTTGAATTTCACTGAACTTTCTTTTTTTAAAAGATTTTATTTATTTATTTGTCAGAGAGATAGAGAGAGTACAGGCAGGCAGAGTGGCAGGTAGAGGCAGAGGGAGAAGCAGGCTTTCTGCAGAGCAAGGAGCCCGATGTGGCACTTGATCCCAGGACGCTGGGATCATGACCTGAGCCGAAGGCAGCCACTTAACCAACTGAGCCACCCGGGCATCCCTCCTTTTTAAAAAAGATTTATTTATTTATTTGAGGGATAGGCAGGGAGAGAGAGAGGGAGAGAGAAAGCTATGAGGGGCAGAGAGAGAAGAGAGAATCTCAAGCAGACTCTCTGCTGAGCATGGAGCCTGATGTGTTTTGATCTCATGACCATGAGATCATGAACTGAGCCAAAATCAAGAGTTGGATGCTTACCCAACTTATCTACCCAGGTACCTCTCACTAAACTTTCTTAAAACAATTATTTTAAATCTTTTATCAGGTCAAGTCATAGATATATGTTTTTGGGGGGTCAGTTGTGAGAAAATTATTGTGTTCTTTTGGTGGTGTCAACAGTCTTTGATTTTTATTTTCCTTGAAGTCTTGCCTCCAAGACAGAAGTCCTTGCCTTTTGAGGAAGAAAACTCCTCCTCCACCCTTTACTGTCTGGCTTCAGGAGAGAAACATTTTCACTATTCAGAATGCTGGCAGGTCATATCCAGGGATACACTGACTCCACACTTCTTGTTCCCTTAAGGGAGGAATTTTTTCTTTCTTTTTTTTTTTTTTTTTTTAAGATTTGTATTTACTTATTTGACAGAGATAGAGAAAGAGAGGGAAAAAGACAAGCAGACTCCCCCCTGAGTGTAGAACCCAATGCAGGGCTCAGTCCCAGGACCCTAAGATCACAACCTGAACTGAAGGCAGACGCTTAGCTGACTGAGCCACCCAGGAGCCCAACGGGGTATTTCACAAGATTATATGCCTTCTTTCAGTTTTACAATGTCTAGCTGGGTGCTGACAACTTCTTATTTATTTTCCCTAGGGTATTACCCTTAAATGCCCTAGTTTCTGTGACTTCTCTCAATCCTGCCAAGTCAAACTTGCTGTCTACATGTGCTTGCAAGTCATGGGCAAATACTCATACTTGACATCCCTAAAGGTGTATGGGGGAAGCTGGCCAAATGGGGGTGATATATTCAGAGCATTGAGGGTGCTCATTAGCCAGTTGGAATAGTCTGTAGACAAGGTTTTCCAGGTGTTATCCCTGGCAGAGTCCATAAAGCAGGTATTAGAATTAATGGTCTGTTATTGAGTTCCAAACCCTGTTATCTAAGTCTCCACATCTCCACCTTGCTCTTAGCCTCTTCCAAATACTTAACTCTGCTAATCCTTAGTAGTCTGGGTGCTACACCCCTGGGTATTCTGGATGAGGTGAGAAAATAAAAGTGAGCTGACTGGGCTGTGTACCAGATAGCTGGGAAGATTGGGCACTCACTCTCTACATTCTTTACCCAGTGGGAGAAATCTATGGGCTGAGAGGTTTCCATTTTGACAATGAGCCGTGCTGCTTTAGGGGAGGGTGACACAGATAGAGTGATACTGTTCTAGTCTTTTTTGATACATATGTTATTAAAATTTTTATTCAAGTGATGTGCTGGAATTTCTCTGCTGTACTCCTGGACTCCTACGGTGCTGATTTTGTCCTTGGGTGGTTGTCAAAATCAATGTTCCTGTGGGATAATAGTGGCTGAAAACTTTTATTCTGCCATCTTGCTGATGTCATTCCAATAATATTTTAAAATCAGTGTTATATTAAGGAACATATGAGCTTAGAACTCTTGTAGATTGGTAGACTTAGACCTCTTTACATTTTAGGAAATATCTTACTGTATTAAGATTAGCCTGGTTTAAGTTCTTTCTTTTCATGTAAATAATGTGTTTTCCCTTAAGTGTTTCTTGGAGTATGAGAGAGAATCTCCTATATGCTCAAGTGTAGATCTACTTCTATGCTATTCATACTGTGGTGCCTGATGATGGCCACCACCATCCTACTAAACCACAGTCCCACCAGGTACAACAGTTTGCTATTGGAAACAGATCTAACCCTTCATAATACTAAAATTGTGTTTGAATTATGCTATACTTCAACTAAAACTAAGGCATGATCTAGGAACTGAGATTCTAGTAGTAACAACTCCATTTTTTTTTTTTTTTTAAGAGTTCCAATTCTTTGTAGCAGCTAAAGCTTTCTTATCTACCTGTTCAAATTCAGCAGGACAGTTAGTTCTTTCTTTTTAAGGACATACTCTTTCCTGAGAGACTAGACTGCTATTCAGTTTCCTCTGCAAATAATCTTTGGCCAGACTGCCCCAGTGTTTGCAAATCATGCTCGTATATGTCTGAACCCCAATAAAAGACATACTTAAATGTATTTCAGAAGCCTTCTTAATCCCTATAAATCACTTTCCCTTAGATCTAATAAGCTGTAAGATGTTCAGTTATGCTACTTAAATATATTACCAGTCAAAAGAAATTTTAAAACATATTTTGGTCATAGATCACTCTGTCTTTAATATTTTTATAATAATCCGGATTTGAGCAACCTTACAAAGAAGATTCTATTTTAATTAAATTTAGGTTATTATTGATACTCTTTTTTTTTTGTCTTTTGATGAACACTTCTTTTTCTTCTCTCTTCCTTACCTCCATTCAATATTAATTTTTGCTTTCAAGTATGGAAAATATGTTAGAATACTACTCCAGAATGTTTTTCTTCAGAATTATGTAAGTCAGAATAACACTTGAAGCTTCATTTTTAACAAACTGTAATGTCTAGTAAAAAAAAAAATGGATGCACAAATCATATGTGTGTGTGTGTCTCTGTGTGTCTGTGTTATATGTATATTATATCTCCCAAAATTATATAGTAAATATATACATGAATTTTTGTCAGATGACAGTGACTTTCATATGCTTGTGCATAACATCCTCCTAATTCTTGTATGTATAACATCCTCCTAATTCTCTTGGGCTTAGCATGAACTCAGATGCTTTCCTTTTGATACCACTGGAGAAATAATGGAATAGAGCAAAGACAAAGTAAAATAGTGGAATTAATATTTATTAGTGTATAATGCTACGATCTAAGTGAAAAACATTTAGGACTCTTTTCATACTTTCTGCAAGGGACTAAGTTGGGAAAGAATGGTGGGAGGAGCCTACTGTGACTCATTCAGTTATCTAGTGTTATCATTTTCATTTTAATGGTAAATTTGGGGAGTCAAAGACATGGATTACTGTAAGAGTATAGGAAATTTGTAGATAACATTTCATTTTATAAGAAAATAAAAACAGGGCGCCTGGGTGGCTCAGTTGGTTGGACGACTGCCTTCAGCTCAGGTCATGATGCTGGAGTCCTGGGATCGAGTCCCGCATCGGGCTCCCAGCTCCATGGGGAGTCTGCTTCTCCCTCTGACCTCCTCGCTCATGTTCTCTCTCACTGTCTCTCTCTCAAATAAATAAATAAAATCTTTAAAAAAAAAAAAGAAAAGAAAAACAATTGTGCAATTATACATCTTATATGTTTACAACATCCAAATAATAAAATGTTACTTGTTAAAACAATAATTTGACAAGATTAAAATATTTAGCTTCAGCATATTATTTAATATTTATGTTGTTATGAAGGTATTATGGTAGGAAGAAAGTTTAGTGTATTACAAAAATAGAAAATAAACAAAATTAGAAGAGAACTGCTGTCATGTCATGTCATGGACATAAAACGTTATCAAATGTTTATGTTGTGAAATTCCTGTCCACAAAGGCTAAGATAAACTCAATCAAAGCCATGTTCTGGACCAAAACCAGTCATATATGGTATCTTGTTTCTGAGGATACTTCAAAGTGAAGGAGTCTAAATGGCAGTTGGCAAATCCAAGCTGAGGAAAGCCAAGGTCAGTACCCAAGAACAAGAGTCCCATATCAAAGCCAAGAGGCTTGTATTTTGGTTTAACATGAGTTGAGTGAACATAAAAGAGCAGTCATCAAAGAGTGTAGCTCATGAATAATTTTGAGATTCCAGGAATTCGGGTTCAGTGTTATCGATTCCTGATGTGTTGGTAGAGGAATTGGCTTCAAAGATCAACATTAATCAGTTGGAAAGCTGTGGATGATTACATACTATTCTAAGGGTAAAATGGGATGGCAAACATGTCTTAGTGAGAATTGATTCAATAGAGTATTTATTATCAAGTAAGTACCAAGAACTGTAGAATGAATTGGAAATACAATGGTGACTAAAATATAGTCCTTGCTCACACCTGGAAATGAGAAATTGTTATGGACTTGTTGAATGCTATAGTGAGTATTAGTAGAGGGTACCATGGGAGCATAAATGGCATCACTACACTTGGTCTGAGATGACCAGGGAAGACTTTCAAGGTGAATAATGTCAAGACAGACTTAATATTGAGTAAAAATTAGTTGAATAATGGGAAAGACTCTCCCTTAAACATGCCTGTAGGATGAATAATATGGGGCTGAAGCAAGTGTAGAAGGATAGATTCTGGAATCTCAAGTCTATTTTTGAAGGATAGATTCTGGAATCTCAAGTCTATATATTGGGGTGGGAGTTCATGTAATGCTGCTGAGTTTATCAGACACAGGAAGTTCCTTCTATTAACTTATTCTTTCATGGATAAAGAGCAACATTATTCATTGGTTACTAGTATACTACATAATTAGAATAAAAAACACAGACATAACCTCCTTAGAAACCTGTGTTAAGTATACATGGGAAAAGCTTTTTCTTTTCCAGTAAAGGATGGAGCTCACCTTGGGGAATCACTAATCATTGGTTCCATTTTACATTGCTCAGCCAGGATCCTTTAGCCTGATGGATACCATAAACTTTTAGGAAATTTGTTAGAGTTTGTGTCCCAAGAATTATAAGACTTTGCTGACTTTAGTATAAAGTGAAAATTTAAATTAAGTAAAATTATGATACATAGTAGTATACAGCTTATCCATGGCTATTTAAAAAATTTCCTCTAGAGAGTGATCACAAATCTGTGGTTGATTATAACAGTATGTTGACTCAGGATTGACAATAGTATAAAAGCAAAACCCAAGTAAAAAAAAATCTGCCAATTTTTTTCTTTTTGACTAGATTTTAAGTTAAATGAGCTAACAAATCATGTTGAACAATAGCAAACAAACAAACAAAAATTCTATTTAAAAGGTTTGTGTTAAGTGTGGAAAAATAATAATATGGTAGAATGTAAAGTCTAAAGTATATCTAGATTAATAAATAAAGGGTGAAAGAATTTATAGAATCATATGAAGGTGAAGGGACTAAAATTTGAGAATGGAACAGAGTAACTCAGCTGTATTTTTTATTTTCTAAATATTTTGCTCTTGCAATTCTCAGAAATAAAGGACTTTTTCACGTGGAAAATCTATAGACTTTAACAGTTGTAATGTGTCATCTTTGTTCCAACAAGAAAAATGTGAATGGGTTTTAGAAGTTGTAGCATTTGAAGTTATTTATGATCCATAAAGAAAAAAGGCAGTTGTTTCTAAGAAACACAAATTATGACTTAATAGAATATTTTCTCAATTAATGTCCTATAGTAAAAAAAATTATGATGTAAAAAACATACATCTGAATAAATAATAATATTTCCCTGTCTTTTCAAATGTGACTTTGCTTTCAAGAAAAGTGTAATTTAGGGCACCTGGGTAGCTCCGTCATTAAGCATCTGCCTTTGGCTCAGGTCATGATCCCAGGGTCCTTGGATTGAGCCCCGCATTGGGCTCCCTGCTCAGCAGGAGGCCTGCTTCTCCCTCTCCCTCTCACCCTGCTAGTGTTCTCCCTTTCCGCCTACTTGTGTTCTCTCTCTCGCTGTGTCTCTTTCTGTAAAATAAATAAATAAAATCTTACAAAAAAAAAAAAAAGAAAGAAAGAAAGAAAAGAAAAGTGTAATTTAGTGTGGTGAAGAGTTTGTCATGGTATTGACAAGAAGGTGAAGGCCATAGGAGTAAGTGTCCATTAACCATCGACTCTTCTACAATGCTTAAAGATAGCTCTCCTAAGGAAACTTCCAAATTTGCCTTTAATGATTTATTTTTTCTGGAAACTGGAGATGAAGCTGTTTTAAGACAAAAAGTAATGGAAGAAACTGGAATTCCAAAGTTACTAAATTATATATATGTATATTTGTATATAGAGAGCACAAGTTTTATTTTTATGTTTATTATAAATATGTCTGTTTATAGAGTATTTCAACATTTTTTTTAAAAAACTCTAGTAGAACTTACATAGTCAGTGAAATGTAAAACTTCAAAGTATTCTCCCTGGGAATTCATACATTTATTCTAAAGATACCACTGTTTTTCAAACCACATTTAGAATCACTCTTTTCAGACTTTTTAAAAAATTACTATTTTACTAACCACACAAGAAAATTCATCCTTGTATGTTATAATTAAATCACACATTTTAGGAACTAAGTGCTATGTTACCCAACTTTATCACTCTATCTTCATGTCCAATCCTGGCTATGAAATATTTCTCATTGTTACTGGAAAAAAAAAAAACACAGTCAAAAGGTTAGGATTTACCTTTAGAGAGGATATCTTTGGTAAGCAAATAAGTGCATGAAATATTAAGTGAATTCAAACCTAAGTATTTTGAGTTTGGTAGATAATTTTAAGAGTTTCAAGCCAATAAATCTCAGCATCAGTAGAAGTCTGCAATTCTAGACTTAGCACCTAAGATGGGACTACACTCATTTGGAAGAGTAAGTGCTTTTATGCTTATTTGAAAATATCACATGGCTTTATAGGCACACTGTGTAAATAGAAAACAGTGCTATGCACATAAAAATGAGTATAATGAGCCTGTCCTTTTACCAAAAGGAAGCAATTATACTCAGTAGCAAGTAATTATTTTAGTGAAAAGTACATTTGCTTTTCAATTTTATTCCATGCTAGAATTTGAGCTGAAAGTGATCTTGGAGACCATTTAGTCCCAACCACTTATTACTTCATAGGAGGGGAAAATATGACTCAAAGAAACTGAAGGTTAGATGCTTTGTTCACGATTACATAGTTGGCGTAAGTTTTAGGCTAGAATTTGGGTCTTTGAACATTGATACAAGATTCTTTCCACCATATCTTGGTGGATCCATATTAGAATTCATTTTATATGAGACTTACACAATATAAGGAGATTTTTAAATGTTAAATTATAGAATATGCTAATGTGTCTTCTGTGGACTTTAAAAAGATAAAGCTGCACTGTTCAGTTTGTTTCGATACTGAAAACACTATACTTTTTAAAAGTCACATGTGGGTGATTTGGAAATGTGGATCACTTATGGGAAAGTCTAGTTTCTTTTTTATCAGTCAAGCATGACTTGTTTTATTATTTCACTTGGACCAAACAGTGAAATCAAAGCGTTCATTTCCGATTCTATTCACTGCTTTTTACCCTGACACTAATACTTGTTTTGGGCTTTTGATTTATTTTTTCAGGCCAGTACTTTGTTTCCTTTGGGGATTTTTCCAAAATCTTCAGAAAAAACTTTTGTTTCCTTTGCATTTTCTAGTTGATTACCTTTTACAAACCCATATTTAAAACACTCAGAATCATAAGTGGAAAAAAGTTTGTATTATTCTTCTACAAATCATGTAAAGAGATTTCCATAGTGAGATATATTTACTATTTGTATCTGATTGTTTATTTTTGAATTTTGATTAGTTAATAGATTGAATAGTCTATTAATCTAGTTATTTGACTGTTCCATGATTTTCCCTTCTTGCGATAATCCTCAAATTTAAATTTCCAAAATTCAAACTTCTGCAAGGGTACCTTGATATACCTTTTCATGTTGGGTGTATTGTCTTTCTACATAAACTGACCTTGAGGTATGTAGAGGTAGAAGGTTCATGGGAGTACAGGAAATTTGCTTTATTGAGACCCAGTCACAATCTTTAAAGGTATACCTTCCTACCCATAAAAGGGAAGACTGAAAGAAGTACATAATCTGAAAAATGTTTTCATTCACAAATAATGAAAGTTTTAGAAAACTGTGCTTTATTATTGTCAAAAAAAGATGCAAAAAGACATGGTCTAGCAAATAGAAATTAGGGAATCATGAGGCTAAGACAAAGGCAAAACAGGTAACACAGTACACCAGTCATTCAGATTGTAGGGCAACCAAAACAGCATCAGAGTAAAATCTCTATTGAAGGCAAAGAGGAAAGGCTTGACCTTTTAGAGATGAGTAAGAATTGATAAGATTAAAGTGGTGGGTTATTTGTGTGAGGAGAGTGTTCTAGACAGAGAAAGCAGCTTGTTCAAAGACCTTTAAATAAAGGGAGAATGTGCGGCCCTGACCAAGAACTAAAATTAATCTGTTATGCCTGGGAAGTAGAATGCTGGGGAAGGTGGCCAGAGAGAAGTAAGCAGAGTCAATACTTAAAGAATCTATGCATTTTTAAAGAATATATACTTTATTCTGAGGGTAATGTGAAGCATTTGAAGAGATTTCTTTATTATAGGTTTGACAACAAAACTTGTTTTAGAAAGATTACTCTAGATGTGATGTGGAAAACAGATTGTGCCTGGAGGCTTGGGTGTCAGCTGAAAAGGCACTCATTTTTATCCATAGGACCCAAGATGGTGGCTCGGACAAGGTTAATGCTGAAGGTGTTGGAGTGAAGTGATTGGATTTAAGAAATATTAAAAAGATAAACTAAAAAGGGGTTCCTGGGTGGCTCAGTGGGTTAAGCCTCTGCCTTCGACTCAGGTCATGATCTCAGGGTCCTGGGATCAAGCCCTGCATTGGGCTCTCTGCTCAGCAGGTAGCCTACTTCCTCCTCTCTCTCTGCCTGCCTCTCTGCCTGCCTCTCTGCCTACTTGTGATCTCTGTCAAATAAATAAATAAAATCTTTAAAAAAATTGAGAAAAAAACAAAAAAAAATCTGTGATTGGATGTGACAGAGAAAAGAGGAAGCTAAAAAAAAAATAAATAAATAAATAAATAAGAACAATACCTAGATTTTTAAGTTAGCTACCAGGGTGAATGGCCATGCCATTTAATGAGCAGGAGGATGTGGAATAGAGGGAAGTATGGTCTTTTGGAAAGTATAGTTTTTCCACGTTGTGTCTTAGGTATATGTGTGATTGTCAAGTGGCAGTATCTAATTTGCCCATATGATACATGAGTCTGGAGCTCCGAAGAAATACCTGGGATAGAGATGCAGGTCTTGCAGTTTGGTGGTGGTGGGGAGGGGAATGAATACACACACACACACGCACACGCACACACGCACACACACACACATATATAATGTGGCAAATGCATATAATATATCATTCACTGATAAAAAATCAAATACTGATGTATGCTATACATCATGATGAATCTCGAACATATTATGATAAGTGTTAGGCCTGCAAAGGGTAAGAGGAAAATGTAGTATAGTGTGCCAGAAACCACAGGAAAGGTAGGTTTCAAAAAGAAAGGAGATAAATGGATAAGAAAATTCTGGTGAATACATACAATGAAATATTATTCAAGTATAATAAGTGCTGAAGCTACAATGTGGGTGAGCCTCCAAAATATGCCACATGTGAGAAACCCCAGTACCACATAATGTATGAGCCCATTTACCATATGAAATATCCAGAATAGATAAATCCATAGATGCAGAATGCAGACTGGTGGTTCCTGAGGCCGGAGAGGAAGGCGGAGATGGGGAGAGACTGTAACAGGTAAGGGATTTTGCTTTGGAATGATAAAAATGTTTTGGAGCTCCATAGAGGTGGTACAACAATGTGAATGAACAGCCACCACCGAATCACTCATTTTAAAATGGTTAATTTTATGTTTTGTGAATTTCACCTCTAAATTATTTTTGAAACAAGGAAAAGGAAAGAAGATAACAAAAACAAAAGCCATGAGATAAAAACAGATAATCAAATTTTCCATTTGTTTAAAAGAGCCCTTATTCATGATATAGTGGGAAGAGGCCAGTTTGCACTGGGTGGAGGAATGAGTAGGATGTTAAGAAGTGGAAATATTAAATGTTGAATCTGTGAAGAAATTTGACTGTAAAAGGGAGGAGAAAGATTGATTTAATATGTTTAACTGCCAACACAACCAAGTAGTTACAATGTAAGAAGCTGGATTTCGGAGCTACCTTTCTTGCCCTAGGAAAGATTGAGAAAGGAAACATATTGGTAAGCCTAATGGCCATAGATTGTAAGATTTCTCAACCAAGTCTTTGTATTTTCTAAATAGGACATGAGGGAAGAAGTTATCTATTGAAAGTGAGGGAAGAGGGGCGCCTGGGTAGCTCAGTGGGTTTGACTTCTGCTCAGGTCATGATCTCAGGGTCCTGGGATTGAGTTCTGTGTTAGGCTCCCTGTTCAGTGTGGAGTCTACTTCTCCATCTCTCTGCGTCCTTCTGCCTGCTTCTGCAATCTCTATCTTTCAAATAAATAAATAAAAACCTTGAAAGGAAGGAAGAAAGGAAGGTAGGAAGGAAGGAGGAAGGGAGGGAGGAAGGGTGGGAAGGTGGAGAAGATCAGATCCAGTAGAAATCCAGAGGAGTGGAGGAAGCTTCAGAGTCTTTAGGGCGAATTGGAATGGAAATTGACAAACAGGGTGTGTTTGGCCCTGTGGGTTTAATGAGCTTGGATTTAGAATGGCAAAATCTGCTGGATTGTCTACTTTCTCCTGAGGCAGTCATCTCTTTGGATATAGGTGCAAAGAATGTGGGTAATATGATTGATACCTTTGAAGTAAGTCCTACTTTTGTGTGGGACCACAGGCAATGGAAGTAGCTGATGGTGGACAATCACCCCTCTTTCTTGTGACACACATTTGGGTTAACTTTTTATAATGCAGAACTAACTGGCATTTGTACATTTCTTTGCCATTTATACTTTCATAGACATCTCATCTGATTGTCAGTAGAACAAAATGTATTATTATTTATCTTTATTTTATCTTATTTTATAATTTAAAACTGGAGGGTCATACTATTTCAAAATACACTATATACAAATATATTTCATCAACATGTTTACATTACATAACTTCAACTTTTCAAAAAACCAGGCTGGCCACATGCAGCAACTTGGACAGGAAGTGCTGAGGCTGAGCCTAGAGCAATGTCAGGCCCTCTCTGAGGAGGGCAGTGGGGGAAGGTGAGGGGAGGTGGCTGAGCTCCCAAGCTGTGGAGCCACGTGACCTGGGTTTAAGTCCCCTCTATGCTACTCCCTAGTTCTGTGTGTTTAAGGCAAGTTGTACAACCTCTCTGTGCCTCATCTGCAAATCAGGGCTAACAGTTCTCAGACTTTTTGTGAGTATAAAATGAATCTAATCCATGCAAGCAATTTAGAACAGATATAGTTCTATTATTAAAACTACCATTCAGTATCGAGGAAGAGGTTGAAATATGGTAAAGATCCCACATAGACTTTCTGACTATAAGGTTTAAGCTTTGGACCATGTGTGCGAAACATGTAGAACTGTATTTTATTAAATGACTTAAGGTGGAATTTACCAGAATATAAGCTGGAGAGACAAAGACCACTCTTCACCTCTGGAGAAGGCTGCCTCGAACATACACAAATAAGAAAATGGAGGTGTCTTTAAAATCTGACAAAGAGCAAGGCTAGATGCAATACATAAAATATGTATTATATCTTAAATCAATCCTTGGTTCACAGCTCAAAGTAGCATTTCCCCCCCCTGGTTCAGCAAAGGATGCTCTGGCATTATAGCAAGCTACATCTGGTGAGTAAAAGTAACCAAATGTAATATATAATGTAATACATTTACTGACAATTGCACAGGGACTTTTTTTAAGGCACTCTTTAAGGTTCAAAGACCACCTACTTGTTAAAATATACATATCCTGGCCTCATACTGGATTTGCTAAGTCAGAATCTCTAGAGTTGTATCACTGAAATCTGCAAATTTAACAAGATCCTTGGGTGATTTTTTTTTTCCCCTTTGGGTGATTTTTAAAAATGTTAAGTGTTATATCAATTTTTTAAGAAGTAAATATTTCATAACAGTACAATGTGCTGAGTTTTGACAACCTGAACACACTCATATACCCGACACCTTGATCAAGAAACAGAGTACGACCAACACTTCTTGATACTGACTAGAATACTTCTTGATTGTAGTCAGAAAACTCTTGAATAATTCTCTGTCACTGTCCCCAGCAAGGATAATCAACGCCCTATTTCTAGAAGCATAGATAAACTTTACCTCTTTTTGTAATTTATATGAACTGAATCAAACAGTATGTACTTTTTTCTAACTAGCTTCTTTTACTTAGCATTATGTTTTGAAAAACTGATCCGGGGCGTCTGGGTGGCTCAGTGGGTTAAGCTTCTGCCTTCAGCTCAGGTTATGATCTCAGGGTCCTGGGATCGTACCCCACATTGGACTCTCTGCTCAGCGGGAAGCCTGGTTCCCCACCCCCCTCCGCCCTCTGCCTGCCTCTCTGCCTACTTGTGATCTCTCTCTGTCAAAATAAATAAATCTTTAAAAAAACAAAAAATCAAAAAAAGTGATCCATAGTTCGCCTGCAGTTATGCATTTTTTCTCATTGTTCAATAGAATTATATTATGAATATGCCATAGTTTATATATTCATTCAACTCAACTGTTGTTGGACAGTTGGCTAGTTTTTTTTGTTTGGGTTATTTTGAATAATGCTGATATGAACATTTTGTTTGTTTGTTTGTTTAGCATGTATATTTATATTTCTGATAAGTGCACCAAAGCAAAAATTGGACAAAGGAACATAAAAAAGACTTTTTATTCAAGGGGCATCTTGGTGGCTTAGTCAGTTAAATGTCTGCCACTTGATCTCAGCTCAGGTCTTGATTTTAGAGTTATGATTTCAAGCCCTGCATTGGGCTCCATGCTAGAAATGGAGCCTACTTAAAAGAGGAAAAAAAAAATAAAAGAAAAGAATGAAAAAAAAAGAAAAAGACTTTTCAAGGCTATTGCAATAGAGACTAGAATGCAGTCTGAGCTCAACTCCTCTGAAACAACAGTCAGAAGAATTATTAAAAGCCAAAATAAGAGAATGATAGGCTGTGTTTGCTAATTAGCACTACCCAATTTACCAACATTCATGATAAAGAGGTAGTCTTACAGCTTGGAACTGAGCACCTGTTGAAGCTAGGCTTCTACCCTCCAGCAGAGACTGGGTAGGGGTTTTCTCTTCTTTGTTGGTTACATTTCAAAGGGATAGCTCCCAGGTCCTTAAGAAAGACAGTCTTGGGTTACAAACCTGGCAAGAGGTTTTTTTTAAAAAAGTTTACAATTCAAAGAAGCAAAGAAAGAATTTATAATAAGTTTTCTAAAGTAAATGTTCTAGGAAAGGGAGATTGAGTTCAAGGGTAAAAAGAAGCTTGTCTAACATTTGGTTAAAGGTTGAGGAAATGTTAAGGCCATCTTGATCAGTATTATACCTAAGAATAAAACTGGTAGATCATAAGTTATACAAATATTCACCTTTATTTTTTAATTTTATTTTTAAAGATTTTATTCATTTATTTGACAGAGACAGCGAGAAAGGGAATACAAGCAGGGGGAGTGGGAAAGTGAGAAGCAGGCTCCCCACTGATCAGGGAGCCTGCAGCAGGGCATGATCCCAGGACCCCGGAATCACGACTCAAGCTGAAGGCAGATGCCCAACAACTGAGCCACCCAGGAGCCCGAAATATTCACCTTTAGCACCTACTGTTATACTATTTTCCATAGTTGCTGTACTAGCTACACTCTTTGCAACAGTGTAGGAAAGTTCTAATTACTCCTTGTCTTTAATAAAATTTGGGATTCTCCCTCTTTTTCATTTTAGCCATTCTGGTGGATATCAGTGGTATTTCATTGTATCCACAATTCCTATTTTACTAAGTGATATTTAGCAGCTACAGGCTCAAAATTTCATCAGGCATTCTCATGATCTTCAGACACATTTTGATACTTTTCCTCCTTAGCTAAATTACTGCGGTGATAGTGATAGAATATCTACAGTGACACATCCTTGCATTCTTACATTGTTTATATTAAAATATCTTTATTTAGGTATTGAATTTTGTTTGATGAGATGGTATTGAAGATTATTTCATCAATATTCATTAGTTATATTAGTCTGGAGATTTCTTTTTAATGATATCTTTCTCAGGTTTAGGTATTGATTCTAAAAAATGTATAGGAATATTTATAGATTTGCATGTCATCTGTGATAAGAAAATAACCTAATTTTCTCTGTATTGTTCCAATTTTAGTATTATATTAAACATATATCTTCTAAATTCTTAATTTCAGAGAGTAAGTTGTTCACTTTGCTCTTTTATGGTTTTAACTAATTTTTTCTCTATCCTGGTTTTCACTATGATTTATTTTCCTTCTTTTATATCTTCATCCTGTCATTGTCTATTCACTTCTGTATATGCAGTGCCTTGGAGACTTTCTGGTTTATAGTGGACATCTGGTAAATATTTCTCAAGTGAATGGAGAGCTAAAAGAATAATAATATATTTATTTCCAGATGATTGTCATGTTCACCTAAAATTTACAACCATTGATGGGGTAATTCAACGGTTTAACAAAGTCAGACCTGTTCTAGTCATAACATAGTGACATGATATATGGCATTTGTTTGAATTTCTATACCCTAATGTAGAAAACTTTTAACATATTGGTATTCTGTACCATTAGAGCAGGTATACAAATAAAAGACATAAATCACTGAAATGAACAAGATGTGTTCCAAAAGTATGAGGAAACCCAATGAGGAGTAGTTTCTCAGGAGCCAAAGGAAGCTATAACTTTAGCAGTAGGAAACATATTGAAATAATACACAGTGCATTTTCCATATTTAAGCTTTATAAAGATGGAAAATTGTCTATTGCATTGGAAGTGTGAAGACCACTGGCCATTGTTGACTTCAGCATAGTTAGGGTTGTGGCAGCAGAGGTTAGACTCATATGGATTAGAAAGTTAAAGGGGAGTAAATGAGCAGAGACAATGAATAAGAATTTTACTTTACAAATACTTAGCCATAGAGGGAAGGAGAGGAATTGTCAGGTACCTAGTATCGATCATTGAAATGAGGGGAGATTTATTTAATTTTAATATGGTAGATCAAGATAATGTTTATAATTCCAACAGTGAAGAAGAAGTAGAAAGGTAGATCATTGATTAAGGAGAGAAATGAAATCATTTATGAAGTCAGTTGTCTGGTGAGGCAGTGGACATTGGGATTTTTGTAATCATTAAGTTGCACAAGAATTAAGCCACTTAAAGGCCACAATTTGGATGATCACATAGCTGTGACAGAATCTGTTATTTGCTTACTCAAAAGACATTCTTCCTCTATTTACTTATTGTACAAAGCTTGATTTTATTAGAGTGGCAGTGTGCACCATCATATGGAATCAGTCCAGCTAGTTTTGATTTAGGTTAGTTTTAAGAATATCTCCTTTTCCAGATACTGCATTTCTGGACAAGGAAGAAAAAATTTAGGTCTTCTTTAGAGTGTCTGTGTAAATTCTCCATTTACTGATAAAAAGAAGACACAACTTAAAGATCCTTTTTGTCATCACCCCGATTCATGACATTGAGTATGACTATGTTATGACCCATAGAAACTTTGAACTCTATAGAAACCTTGAGAAATTCCAGATTTCACCTTCATATTTCTACTTTGGTCAAGTAATAAAGTTATATAAAAATTAATAATTAATAACTGACTTAAGGAAAATACAATAATTGTTTTGCTTCTTACTAGCTCACTTCCCATTACTTACATAGATGAGAGTCACTAAATACTAGTTCAATAAATCAATCAAATGTAATACATTCAGTTCATTTTATAGGAGACTTGCTCTCAAATGCTTTACTTAATTCCTCAGGATGAATGAATGCTTCCTGTTCAACTATTTGTAGATGTTATTTTTATACATTTTTATGAAAATCATTTCTTCCTTATAATGTAGTTATTCATATATGTGCTGTACCTCTTCTGTTAGTATAATCCATGAAACTAAGTTTCAGTCAATTACATGTAAGCAGAATAATTTGTATAGCTTTCATGTTATATCTGTCTCTGTGTGTGTGTGTGTGTGTGCACGCACATGCATGCACACCCCTCCCACCCCCGCTTGCCTTCCCTATCCTCCTTAGAACCTGGCTCCCATGCCCTCTAAAGCTTGTGGGGTTCCCACCCCCTCTCCCCTAGGGAGGAGTGGTGCTAGGGTCAGAGTCTGGCCAGAGCTGAGCCCCTGACCCCATGGACAGCTCAGCCATCATTACTCAAATTACCAAGGAGGAGGTGTAGGGCTGCTACAGAGCAAAGGTACTGGGGCACATGCCAGGTCATATCTTTAAATAGGATAATTTATACCCTTCGCTTCCTCTCATCCTCCTTTCTTACACTCTGGAACATGGATGCAGTACTGGTGAGAGTTAGCTTTGACTCTGTAGAGACTAGAAAAATACCCTAAGGGACTTGAATCCTGGATAACCTCATGGGACATTATAGACTATTTGCCCAGTTGTTTGTTTGTTTGTTTGTTTGTTTGTTTTTTAAACCTATCTCTTCTAATGCCCATCCATTATGCAAACTCTAATGAAAGATGAAGAGAAGGGAGTAGGCAGAGAAATCTTAAAAGGGTGAGCATTTCCTCCAAGGAAACCATATTAACCTGAAAGTGACTGGGGTATCTTGAATCTGAAATGGTGGTGTTATTTATCCACTTCCTAGCAGAAATGGAGGTGCCTAATATTCAGTATGGTGAAAACAGTTTTCTGCACATCAGAATTGTGACTGTGGACTTTTAACCAGATTACCACACAATAGATGATTCACTGAATTACAGGAATGTTTCAGCACTATATTTTAATGTTGGGTACAGAGGGGAAGGAGACAGGAGCTATGCTCCATAGGGAGTGCTAGTAAGTGAGAAAATAGAGTAGAAATGGGTAATTGACATTCAGTTTGGAAATGTTTGTCATAAAAATGTGAATAAAGCATTTAGGAGGCACACAATAAGAAATCAATTGAATCTAGGAGAATTAGAATCATCTTAAATCTGATTATTTCAAATAGTCCTGATAACAGTGTCGTTGGTTGGGGAAAAGATGCTTAAATCTTGGGTCTCATCCTCTTATTAGAATAACATTCAATAGAAGAAGTTGAAGTGTTTGTGTATAGGGGTTTTTAACAAAAAATAATCATTTTAATACAATAAATAAGTGCTCGGTCAATATAAACTTTCTTGGAAATGAGACTAAACACATCTCTTAAGCAAGCTCCTTTAATACCAATTTTTGGAGTCTATTGACAACTATGTTAAAATGGATTCCTTTGAAGGATGATCATGAAAGAGACCAGATTCAGGAATTTTAAAAGACAGCAGGGCCAGAAAAATTTCCCCCTGCTTATTTGTGCTTGGAACTCTGATTAAGATTTTCCTGGGCATAGCAGAAGATCTATTGCTTTGATGTCACATGCCAAATTCAAACCAATAACAACCGTTCAGGCATTATAGTCTCTTAGCTATTGTATAAAGTTTATTAAAGGATTGAGAGGTGATTATAACCACTTAATTTTTCCCCTGTTTATGTTAAATAGGAGATGGATAAAGGAGGAAAGGGAATCTGAATGTTGCATAAATGTAACGGTAAGGGAAATAACATGCACAGATTGTGACAATCCACTTGGAAAAAAATCCAAACTAATTTTGTTCTATTTCTTCTAAGCCATCTGAGAGCCTTTCTACATTTACCAATACAGACTAAATTACACTGTGATTGAGTTTATGGAAAGATAGCAGCACATATGTAGATGAAAGCACAGACAGATATTTATGAGAAACTGGGTTTCTATAAAAAAAAGAAAGTTGGTTGTTATTTTGAGGTATATTTGTTAATGTTTAAAAATGGAAACTTTAAAGAATATGTCACTTATTCAAACATGCCACTTTTCTTCAAAAAAGAGAGAAACAAGTTTTTCATGATAGGCGGTTGTTAAACGTTGGCTTTGGTTAGTGCAGCCTTTTGTCTCTCCAGCTGTAAGAATCACCTCTACAATATGTCCCTTTTGTTTGCATACTGGAATTCAGTGCCTATCTGGGGGTGGGGAAATGTGTGGAGAAAAACCTGTTACTTTGTTACCCTAGGACCAGATTGTTTCAAGTCTGTGTGTGCATATTTTATTTCAGAGTCTTTCCTTAAATCTTGGCTTTCTTTCTTTCTTTCTCACACATTTCTGCCCATCCTAAAAGAATAAACCTAGTTTTGAACCAAAAATAAAATGTGTTATTAATAAATCAAATTCTGTAAATCCCTTCTGTTTATTCTTAAAATTGCCAATGTAAGATAGAAAATACACTGGCCTTTTATGTTTCACTTGTGTGCATATCTATTCTGTTCTTTATCAAAGTGTAGTTTCCATAATGCACTTCCATTTGTCAGTGTGCGATTATAAGCCTCCATTTTTATGGGCATCCCGTCTGTGTCTCTATTTACATATAGAAAGTTTATGTTCGTTATAATTTATACATGTATGGTGGATGTACATTCGTTAAGATAACTGTGTTCTAAGCATTTTTATGAGCATTATTTTGTTAAATTTTTGAGGGTGTTGGCACCACTTCAGCATTTTGGATATGGAAACTGAGACTCAGAGAAGTTAAAGGCAATTTATCTTGCAGGTACCTATGGAGCCCCATTATTCATCCACCATCTGGTACACAGAGGCCAGACTGGGTCCTGAGGAAACATGGAGAAATATTTGAATCCAGGGCTCTACAAGAGTCAAATTCATGTTCTTTAGATTACATCAAATGCCAACACATCTTGTCTGCAATGTTCTCTTCTGCCTGCCCCAAATAGAAAAGAAATCCTTTAAAATATTATAGGACCATGCCTCATGATAGAAATTATATGTTTTATTACTTTTTGTTTTGTTTCACTGTTTTGCCAGTTAAGAATCAAGCCTTTTACTTTCTGTTGCAAATTTATCTTTAAAAATTCACATATATTCACTATAAAATATCTGAAAAATATCTAAATATACATATACCCCCAGCATTAAGATGTAACCAATCTGAACTTCTTGCCTTGTATATTTTCAGTATTTTTAAAAATTACTATTTTTTTTTATTTTTAGAGAGAAAGAGAGAGGTGGTGGGGAGGGGCACAGGGAGCAGGAGAGAGAATATTTTTTTATTTTCTTATTTTTTTTTATTTTTGCAGTGTTCCAAGATTTGTTGTTTATTCACCACACCCAGTACTCCATGCAATACTTGCCCTCCTTAGTACCCAACCCAGGATCTCCTATCCCACCACCTGCCTCCCCTCCAAAACCCTCAGTTTGTTTCTCAGCGTCCACAGTCTCTCATGCTTCGTCTTTCCCTCCCCCTTCCCCCAATTCACTTTTCCTTTCCTTCTCCTAATGTCCTAATGTGTTATTCCTTATGCTTCACAAGTAAGTGAAACCATATGATAATTGACTCTCTCTGTTTGACTTTTTTCACTCAGCATAATCTCTTCCAGTCCCATCCATGTTGATACAAAGGTTGGGTATTCATCCTTTCTAATGGAGGCATAATATTCCATTGAATATATGGACCATATCTTCTTTATCTGTTTGTCTTTTGAAAGGCATCTTGGCTCTTTCCTCAGTTTGGCAATTGTGGCCATTGCTGTTATGAACATTGGGGTACAGATGGCCCTCTTTTTTACTACATCTGTATCTTTGGTGTAAATACCCAATAGTGCAATTGCAGAGTCATAGGGAAGCTCTATTTTTAATTTCTTTAGGAATCTCCACACTGTTTTCCCAGTGGCTGCACCAACTTGCATTTCCACCAACACTGTAACAGAGTTCCCATTTCTCCACATCCTCTCCAACACTTGTTGTTCCTTGTCTTGTTAATTTTGGCCATTCTGACTAGTGTAAGGTGGTATCTCAATGTGGTTTTGATTTGAATTTCCCTGATGGCTAATGATGATGAACATTTTTTCATGTGTCTGTTAGCCATTTATATGTCTTCTTTGGAGAAGTGTTCATGTCTTCTGCTCATTTTTTGGTGTGATTGTTTTTTTGTGTTGAGTTTGAAGAGTTCTTTATAGATCCTGGATATCAGCCCTTTGTCTGTAGTGTCATTTGTGAATATCTTCTCCCATTTCATGGGTTGCCTTTTTGTTTTGTTGACTGTTTCCTTTGCTGTGCAGAAGATTTTGATCTTGATGAAGTCCCAAAAGTTCATTTTTGCTTTTGTTTCCTTTGCCTTTGGAGACATGTCTTGAAAGAAGTTGCTGTGGCCGATGTCAAAGAGGTTACTGCCTATGTTCTTCTCTAGGATTTTGATAGATTCCTGTCTCACGTTGAGGTCTTTTATCCCTTTTGAGTTTATCTTTGTGTATGGTGTAAGAGAATGGTTGAGTTTCATTCTCCTATACATAGCTTTCCAATTTTCCCAGCACCATTTATTGAAGAGACTATCTTTTTTTCCACTGGGTATTTTTTTCTGCTTTGTGAAGATTATTTGACCATAGAGTTGCAGGTCCATATCTGGGTTCTCCACTGTGTTCCACTGGTCTATGTGTCTGTTTTTGTGCCAGTACCATGCTGTTTTGGTGATCACAACTTTGTAGTAAAGCTTGAACTCAGGCAACATGATGCCCCCAGTTTTCTTTTTCGTTTTCAATCTTTCCTTGGCAATTCAGGGTCTTTTCTCTTTCCATGCAAATTTTAGGATTGTTTGTTACAGCACTTTGAAAAATGCTGGTGGAATTTTGACCAGTATGGCATTGAAAGTATAGATTGCCCTGGGCAGTATAGACAGTTTAACAATGTGTATTCTAATGATCCATGAACATGGAATGTTTTTCCATCTTTTTTTGTCTTCTTCAGTTTCTCTCATGAGCATTCTGTAGTTCCTTGAGTACAGATCCTTTACCTCTGTTTAGGTTTATTCCCAGTTATCTTATGATTCTTGGTGCTATAGTAAATGGCAGATGCAAAATCAATACACAGAAATCAGTTGCTTTCTTATACACTAACAATGAAAATATAGAAAGGGAAATTAGAGAATTGGGAGAGAATTTTTTTTTTTTTACTCCCCTGGGAGATAGAATCTTAGTAGGCTTCAAGCCCTGCATGGAGCCTGATGCAGTACTTGATCTCACAACCCTGAGATCAGGACCTCTTGAATCAAAATCAAGAGTCAGATGCTTAACCAACTGAGCCACTCAGGTATTTTCAGTATTTTTGCAATGTATGTGTGTCTGTGTTCATATAGTTTTTCATTTTTTTTTAAGGATTTTATTTATTTATTTGATAGAGATCACAAGTAGGCAGAGAGGCAAGCAGAGAGAGAGAGAGAGAGAGGAGGAAGCAGGCTCCCTGCTAAGCAGAGAGCCTGAGGCAGGGCTCAATCCCAGGACCCTGAGATCATGACCTGAGCTGAAGGCAGAGGCTTTAACCCACTGAGCCACCCAGCTGCCCCATATAGTTTTTCTTTTGGAAAATATGTTCAGAAATATAAACAGGTTGGTTCTTTATATGTGAAAAAAAAGTTCTGTAGCATTATTATAAATTTGTTTTTCATCATAGTGTTTTTTTTTTAAAGATTTTATTTATTTATTTGACAGAGAGAGATCACAAGTAGGCAGAGAGACAGGCAGAGAGAGAGAGGAGGAAGCAGGCTCCCTGCTGAGCAGAGAGCCCAATGCGGGACTCGATCCCAGGACCCTGAGATTATGACCTGAGCCGAAGGCAGTGGCTTAACCCACTGAGCCACCCAGGCGCCCCCCTCATCATAGTGTTTTATCATAGGTTTTATACCTGATACTTTAGTCAATCCTTTATTGTTTGGAACTTCATGTTAAGTCCAGTTTTTCTATTTTATGAAAACTTCTCTGATAGACATTATTAATTTTAACACAGCAATGTTTCAAAGTGTCTGTTTGCATACATCCACAAGTATTGGATATAATAATAAAGTGTTTCAAAGATTAAGTAGGCAAAATGATATTTCTTTTTGGTTTTAACTTGTATGTGGTTGCTTCATATTATAAATAATTTTTAAAACTCACTTGACTCCTTTTCTCTTGATTGATTCAGTCATCTATCTTTTATTAACTTGATTATGTTCATTCTGTCCTGCAAAATGTGCATATTTAGAGTCTACTTGTAGACCAGGTTCTGCACAGTAGGAAATACACTTGGCTTCATTATATAAAAAGCTTATGACCTCATAGGACTGATAAATAATAAACACAAAAACAAATTTATTTCTTATTATAAATTTTTATATTCTGAAAGATGTGAATGAGATGTTATAGAAAGCAGGAAGTACCTATTAAAAACAGTGTTATTTGTATTAGAATCAATAAAATAATGTACATGCACAAAATTTAAAATATATAAAAGCATATACTGTGAAAAGTGTCTCTCTAGAGTCTCTTCCAAATTCTATGTTCAAAGGAAATCAATATTCAATTATTTCTTCTACATCTTCTCAGAGATACTCTGTGTGTGTATGTGTGTGATTTAAAAGAAAAATATGAACTCACTCACCTTTCTTCATTTTGTAATTTTTACTGGAAGACTGTTCTCATCTGTATATACAAAGTTGACTTGTTCTTTTCAATGGCTACATCTATATTGTACATATTTCATTGTATGGCTGCAACTTAATTTATATAACCAATGCTCTATTAAAAATGTTTCCTTTGATTTGACAGAAATGTTTGATTTGAATTCTGTAGTCAGATTTAGTTATGTTTTCTGTTATTAGGTTGTTTGTCTTATTTTGTTACATTGATTTTTTTTGTTTTGTTTATATTGATAATTTACGTGGGTATGTATTTTGTTTCAGTAAATGCATAACTAAAGTTGATTGCGTATGTATCATGCTCTATTTTTAAAATAGCATTAATTATCTTACTAGTAAAAAAAAATGAAAGTAATACATTTTTATATATTTTCTCTCCTTTACAATTCATTTTTTTCTGATTATAAATATTTTTAAGTTTTTACTTTTATATAATAGAATATATTTACACTTCTATTATTTGATTATTACCTGTAAATGATATATTTTTATTTCTAACTATAAAGTAGATTTCTTTTCCACTATTATTTATGATATAATATCATAAGTTGATTGTGTTCTACCATGTAATTCCCAGATTTTATTATTTTTCCTTTTTAAATTTAGTACTACCTTTAAATATAATCTATGTCTTCTGTAAAGCCTTTGTATTTTCTCATTTTCAATGATAATAACAGCAAATACAAAAATATCACAGGGATTTTGGTCAATCTTGGTTTGAATCTGTAGTTCAATTGGAGAAGAATTAACAACTTAATGATATTGAGTCTTCTTCTGATCTTTGGGCACAGTACATTTCCCCCATTGATTTAGATCTTTTAAATATTTTCCAGAAATATTTTATAGTTTTTGGTGTGTGAGTCTTACACATATTTTGCAAATTTATTCCTAAGAACTTTGTGATTTTTCAATGCAAAAATTATATATATGTATATTTCCATAATATATATACACACACATATATAATATATACACTTAAATGTCTGTTGCTGTTCATTTCTTGATGCTATATAGAAATGAAATTTGATTTTTAGTGTTGACCTTTTTTCCTGTGACCTTGCTGAATACACCTATTGATATCAGTATTATTTTTTTTAATATCTGGAATTGTTTGGACAGTTAAAGAGTATGCAAAATATAGTTTTACTTTATTTTAATCTGTATGCTTTTTGTTTTTCTTGCCTTATTTGGTAACTTAGATGTAAAGGACAAATTCTTTAAAATACAGACTACCAAACTCACTCAAATGAGCTGGGTTACCTAAAGAGTTTTGTATTTATTCACAGCTTAAGTTTTAGTTAATGTTTTTTGGCTAGAACCTTGGTACAATGTTAATGGAAATGGGAGTCATCTTATCCTCCTCCTGAATTTTAGAAAGAATGAATTTGGTGTTAGTGGTAAGTATATCACTGATAGGTTTGTTCCTAATGTCTTTTACGAGAATAAGGAAATTTTCTTCTATTTCTAGTATGCATTAAGGTTTTCTTATGAATGAATGTTGAATTTTGGCAAATGCTTTCTCTGACACTGTTAAGATTTCTTTCTTTCTTTCTTTCTTTCTTTCTTTCTTTCTTTCTTTCTTTCTTTCTTTCTTTCTTTCTTTTTTTCCCAATTTGTTGTTATGGTGAAATAACTGACTAAATTTCAGGTGTTGAACTAACCTTGCCTTCCTGGATTAAATAAATCCAATTTGTTCATGATGTATTATATTTTTACATGTTTCTAGATTTGATTTAATATATTATTAAAGCTGTTTGAGCCAGTGTCATGAGGGATATTGTTCTGATTTTTGTTGTCGGCCTTGTCTTTATCTGGTTATCCTAATAGGTTGGGGTTCCCTTCCTTACAACATGGCAGTTTCCTTCAAATTTGAGTCCATCAGAAGAATGTCTTCCCTCACATTTTCAAAAGGACTCATCAGCTTGGATTAGATGCTTCCAGAATAATCTCTCTTATGACTAATTCATAATCAACTACTTAGTAACTTGATAATGGGAGCAGTATTCCATTCTATTCTCAAGCCCCACATACACTCAACAAGAAGAGATTATATGAGTATATATACCAGGAACAGGTATTGGAAGGACATCATAGAACACTGTTCACAGCATAGATACTTCCATCTACTGTAGAAGATAAAATGTATTTTATTTTCTCATTGATCATGCTATGAGTAGAAGACAGGACAGCCTTTTTTTAAAGTTAGATATGTGGAATACCTTTTAGATACAAAGTTTATGCAGGTTGACTCTATAAAGTTTATGCATAATTAGAAAATAGAAAAATAATAAGGAACCAGATGTTTATAATAAAATAGATAAAACATTTAAGGAAGATTTGGCAGTATATGTTAAGATCCTGAGATGAGAAAAAAGCTTGGGGAATTTAAGCAGAGATTAGAATTAAGTTAGGAAGTAAGTCACAAGCCATTTTCAGGGAAGGGCTTTCTGAAGAGACGGGATAAGTCTAAAATGGGGACAAGCCTGGGGTCTTCAGTGAGAATATATAGATATTACTAGAGCAAAGCTAGCTAGCGGAAAGAGAGTAAAGGGAAGAAATCAGAGTGGTGTGTAGAAACAGTCCCATGAAAGAGTCTTTAACCATGGGTTAAAATTATCAATTACTTCTAAGGGTGGTGGTAAGTAATTAAAACTTTTAAACTGGGGGAAGGAGCATGATCAGTTTGATGTGCTACTAAGATTACTTTGGTTGATATGTGGATAATGGATTAACCAGAAAGGCAAGGGTGGAAGCTACTAGAAGAGTTAACAGGCTATTTTTATAGTATAGGAGAGAGAAAAATCACGATGATTAGAACTAAGGTGGAAATTGAGAGATGTAGACAAATTCGATGTGTGAGGCGACTTTTTCAGTTCTGAGGCGACTGGGTAGCACATTGGTTGAGTTCTGACTCAGTTTCCACTCAGATCCTGATCTCAGGGTGATGAGACTGAGCCCCACCTTGGGCTCCATGGGAGTATGGAGTCTGCTTGAGATTCTTTCTCCTTCCCTCCTGCTCATGCTTGCTCTCTCTCTCTCTCTCTCAAATAAATAAATCTAAAAAAATACAAAAAACTTTTTTCAATTAAGTTAAATAGTTTTTTTAAAAATTCTGATTGGTAAGCTCTTTTGATATATTAAAATTATTTGTTACTTTTTTGTAGATATTTTTGTTTGCTGTTTGACTTTGGGTTTTGTGCATAGTATTTTTGATAATGTTATCAAATTAACACTTTATTGTTTTTGGTGTTGTTTCTTTATTGTTAGTAAATGTACCAGTACCTGTGTCAGCTGTGGTATAAATGAAAACATGTCTCTGTAGTTAAAAGTACTATAATGCAATTTTATAATATACAACATAATATACTCTCTAAGTGAATTATAAACCAATAAGAAATACAGGATATAGTATTGTACTCTCATCTGGGATTTTCAATGAAAGAAAAATAATCGTGTTCTTTTTCCATCCAAAGATGTTTAACTGAAGCAAGATCTCACTTGAGTGGTTCTTTTAAAAATTAAGTTTAATTTAATTTTTGTTAATGAGGTATATACATACTTCCTTTGAATTTTAAATATGTATATTTTAAATTCAAACTTTATTGAATAACACTAGATTTTGAAATAAAGGAAAATCTTAGTTTATATTACATGGGTATTTCTGGTGCTTTGGGACTCACAAAATAAAGGTTACTATGATCTTCAGCATAGTGACCTTTAGAAAGAACTGAAAAGACTCATCTTTTCATTTAAGGCTTCACTTTGCAAATCCTTAAAGAGTAGCCTAAGGTCAGGCTCAGAATCCTCATTTCAGAAAGGAAGCAAATGTATTTCCAATATTAACTATACTATTCTTTAAAAGTGACGAATGAATCTGGATATTATGAGTGTGATAAATGTGCCTGGACAATTTTGTCTTGTGAAAATTATTAACTTTGTATGCTTGCATCTGTGAGCACTGTAAGTTGAGATGTTCCGCTTTCCAAGTTTTGAGCCCATTGACAGGAAGCTCTCCTTCGAACTGGGATGGGGGAGTGATTTAAAGAAACATTTCCAATATCTCTGTCTACCTCCACCTCATTCCTCAAAGGAATAGTTATTAATATATGGATATAAAGTTTATCCTTCTTTGGTATACTGAAGTAGGGCAGTTAGTTTATCTCTCACGTATTATCTCTATCAATAATAGGAAGAAATAAATAATTATTTCTATCTCACTTTTAGAGATTTCACTTAATAAAATTACCTTGGGACAGATTCTGCTGTCTAGCTAGAGAGAGGGAAATGTATTTGATAGTTCCCATTTCCTCTTCCAGGTTAATTTTTGATCCTTCTCTGTCTTGCTCACTATCCCAGATTCCATCACAGTTCCTACACCTTCTTTCTTACTGTTGAGTTTGACTTACAGGGGCATTTCTGCAGGGTACCATAGGAGTAAGAAGAATGAAGTCAGAACACTTATTTCCCTAGCTAGATTCCCTAATTTCTGTGTCTCTGTTCCAGTGTGTTCTAATAACGCCTCCTTTCTTTTCCCCCTTTGGGCCTGGAATGGTGATAGAAAGTGCTACCATGTCTAAAGCTACTTTATCACGCAGCTAAAGCTAAACCTTTGTAGAGTCTCTTTTAAATTTAAACCTCTTTGAGTTACTATATTTTAAATGTAGTATCTGGCGTGAAATGGCTACCATTTCCAACAGCTTCCTGAAAGGGGAAAAAAAAAAAAAGTGATTGGCTTCTTGACTCAGCACTGAGATTCTCTTTTTCTTGCTTATATGGAGGATCCAGATTTTGTTATATGATTATTTAGGGACAACATTTTTAAGGAGGCCTCATCCTCCTGAGGTGGTCATAAAATAATTAATAACAATGGATTTGAAGGCTCTGTTTTTCAACTTTCACCTCTGCTAATAAGTCCTGGTGATCAAAACTAGGACTAAGAGAACAATTGAGGGCTAAAATCCAGAGTTATAAGATTGGATACAAGAATATCTATACATTGTAAGAAAACATGCTATCACTTTAATAAAATACAATTCAGACCCTCTCTATTGGTAAAGTAAGAATTTCCATATTGATAGGTAACCCTGGTCCTCAAGCTTCTCCCTCTATTCCCCTAAAGACTGGTTTCACTTCCTTACTATTCTAGGCTTAGGGGCAAATGGTGGCTCTTCAGTTGATTAGTGCATTGGACTAGAGTCAAAGTTGGAGCTCATACTAGTTCTCCTAATTCCTAAGTGCTACTGAAACTAGGTTAGTCCACTTCAGTTCTAGAAAATTTACCAGGAATTAAAAAAATAAAAAAGGGAATGCAACTATATAAATACAGAATGAAACATTTATCTCACCTTTAACTTGAGGTAACTTTTAGGAATTTTTCTTGATAAGTTATCAACATGTGGAAGAGACCTTATTTCTTAGAAATGTTGAATGACTTCCAAACATATCTAGAAATTTCAAAATATATACTCTGGAAAGGTAGTCTCAGAAATACTAAGGGGTTCTTGTCCCTAGTTTAACTTCTGCCTTTTTAAGCAGAATTTAGAATCTCAAATATAGAAACCCCCTTCCACCTTAATTTTCAGGCTACTCCATCCACTACATTCTAGTTGAATGTTCCTCAAAAGCACCATAAGAAATTTGCCCTTACTATTTCCTCAGCCTGGACTTCTTTTTTATAAAAGTGTCCTCGTGGCCAACTTCCTCACTCAAGCTCTTGGATCCTCAAGAGATACTCTCCCCTGACACTCTCTCTAATGGGACTCCCTTTCAGTTCTTCTTGAGCTTTTTTGGTTTTTCTTTACAAAACTTTCACCATTTTAAGTATGTATGCCTGTATGTATGTTTTTAGGGATGTGAGTGTGTGTATGTATTTGTGTATTATCTGTCTTTTCCACAGAATGTAAGCCCTATGAGACAGAGACTCTTTTGTATTTCAAGGTTAGTCTGATACATAATAAATCTTCAGTAAACATTTTTAGCAAAAAGGAATAATCCAAATTTGAGATACAGACTGTCTGTAGCAAAATGGTGATTTTTTTAGTGGACTTAAACACTGAGAAGTAGCATGGTGGATGTATTTATCAGAGATCTCCAGAGAAACAGAACCAACATGCATGTGTGGTGAGAGACGGATAGAGAATGGGAGGTGAACTTTTAAGGAATTAGAGGCTTTGTGCATCCAAAATCTGGTGGAGAAGATTGGCAAGGCTGGAGACTTTGGGAATTGTTAAATAAAGGGCAAACCAAAACCAGTTTGCTGGAAGAATTCCTTATTGTTCAGGAGAGGTCAGTCTTTGATCTATTAATGACTTCAACTTATTGGAAGAGGCCTACCCACATTATGAAGGGTAATCTGTTTTACTCAAAATTTGCCAATTTAAATGTAAATTTCAACCAGGAAAGCACTATCACAGAAACATCCACAGTAATGTTTGACCAGCCAACTTGACACCTAAAATTAACCATCACAGTAGGCTTGGAGAAGTAGTCAGAACTTCTAAGGAGCAACAGAAAATATGAAATCAAATAATCTTTTAACTCAGAGGGGTTTCTGGTTTGGCAGCACACAAGGAGTAAGCAATTGTAGTTTGATAATATAATGCTATTGTTATGTAGGTTAAAATATAAATTAAGCTGCTTTAACAGATACACTCTTAAAATGTAGTATCTTAAATAAGATGATAGTGCGTTCTTCCCCATAAGAGTTCAGGAAAGATAGGAAGATTATACTCTACAAGTTTATTAAGGAACTAATCATAGGTTAGTAGCTAAGCTGGGTGGTTGATACCTCTCAACTTTCATTGTCAACATGTGGTTTCCAGGTCTGGACTTAATTTGCTGGTTCATCCGTACTTACAAAATGATAAACAGAAGTTCATTAATACCATGCCCATGCAAAGTAGGGAGCAAGAAATCTAGGACAAGAAGCTTCAAATGTAAGGTAGATAACCTGGGAATTGAATATATAACTTCTATTCAAATCCCTTTTTAATGAACTTAGTCACATGAGTACACCCAGCTTTAAGAAGACTGAGAAATATAGTCTTAGGTTGAGCAGATATGTGCTTAGCTAAAGATAAGTAAAGAGGTTAACTACTAGAAGTATGAGTGGGAAAACACATCTGGGGAATAGTTTACAATTTCTACTCTCCAGTCTCCTTGGTCTTAAGGGTGTCCATCCATGTTCAGTGTTCTCAAGAGATAACTATCATTAAAGGAGAGTAATATATATAAATGCCAAAACATCTTTCCATTTGGAAAAGGGAAAACTAGGAGACATGAGAATTATCATTCATATGAATGACAAGGTCTTGCTGAACAGAAATTGCACAAATTCTCTGTTCTAGCATTGGAACAAGTTTCTTTATTAAATCTTGGTACTCTTTTTTGTAAAGAGATAACTTGATCTTGGTCTTCATGAGCCCTGATTTAGTCTTTTAGATCAGTCTTCCATGTTCATTATCTTTTGTGACTGTATTGGAGTGGGCATTACAGAACTTTCCAGCTTCTACAACCACTTTCTGCTAGTGCAGATTTCAAAGTTTAGGAATAATTTTAGGATTCAAACAATCACATGGATTTTCAAAGTTTGGCTGGATATTTCTTTGACAATATAATTTTAAAAAACTTCAGATTAATATAGTTTCAATAACTTTCATGTACCATCAGTCATACTAAAGTTAATTTTTGTATATAGTTCTCTAAACCTATAATAAATACTGGCTTCTATTTCAGAATTATCCCCTTTCTCCTTCATTTGTGGTTGTAATCTAAAAAATAATAATAATAAAATGGTTAAGGGACACCTGGGTGGCTCAGTCGGTTAAGCATCTGCCTTTGGCCCAGGTCATGATCCCAGAGTCCTGGGATCAAGCCCCACATTGGGCTCCCTGCTCAGCAAGGAGCCTGCTTCTCTCTCTCTGCTGCTCCCCCTGCTTTCTCTCTCTCTCTCTCTCTGTCAAATAGATAAATAAAATCTTTAAAAAAAAAATGGTTAATGGGGAAAGGTAATACTCCTTAATTGGATCTTTACCATTAGGCTAGCTTCAATTTTTCTGTTTGAAAAGTCATAATGAGAGCCACTGAAGAAATATCTGCAGTATTATTTTCCATTGTTTGAGTTAAATAAGCAAATAACTATTCCACCCCTGCCTACTAAAAATTATTACACTAACTTAGGACAAAGGTAGATAAAACCTTCCTTAAGGAATTGTAGTCTATTCCATCTCTGCATAGGAATTTGTCGTTTTTTTGACTGGGCTTATCTATTTCTTATAATTCCTTGCTAAAAGCATTAAGGGACATTAAATAATGGCAACATTCTGTTTTCATTCCCAAGCCCTAGAATAACATTCTCTTTAAAGCATGTGTTCTGCTTTCTAAGTTATTGCAGATAACAGTTGAAATACTTGACCATAACATAAAAAGGCTTATAGCTTTCCAGTTTCCAATACAGGTTTTCTTACTACCCACTTCTAATTTTTGTTTGTTTGTTTGTCTGTTTGTTTAACTGGTAGCAGCACATTATTTCCATTGCCAGTTTTGGCATCATTTAGTGTGTAGGTAAAACCATGAAATCTTTAAGACCCCAGAATACTGTGGCATAAATAAATCAGCAGTTTTTTGTTTTGGTCCATTGTTTGTTTTTTTTGTTGGTATTATTTTGTTTTGTTTCCCTTTCTTTCTCTCCAAAAATAGCCCAGGAAGGGTGTGTGGAGGCTGGTCCAGTTGATTATCCAAGATTTTTGTTTGCCAGGGTGGCTTTTCATTCTCAACGTGTGGTTTTCATGTGATTTTAAGATCTAGTGTTACTTTTTGTTTTGTTTCAGGTTTTTATTAAAATTCTAGTTAGTTAATATATAGTGAAGATCTAGTGTTTTTCTTGGACAAGGTAGATCACTAACAACCCTCCTGAATTTTAACCAGTGGGAAGGGAAAAATGAAAGATAAAGTCTAGGCAGGAGTTTTGACACAGACGGTGTCATAGAAATTTCCTATATAACTTCTGCTCAATTTCACTGGACTAAAACTTAGTCATAAAGTAGACATGGCTGCAAAGGTGAAAAGACTCAGTTAAAATTTGGAAGGCATTTCTGCCTCCCAAACAAGATATGAAGAATAGATGCTGGTGGATCATCTTTGCCAACTAAGGGCATTGGATTTCTCTGTCTGAACCTAGTGTGGAGAGGATAGTCTCAAAAGGAACTAGAGACAAAATAAATAATAAAAGTAAAATGTATAGTGAAAACTTTCTTCTTCTAAGACAATGTAGAGAGGAAGCATTGGTTTGATCTAAAGATATAAAATGGAAAATGTGAATAAAGTGGGAAAATTTTCTTACCTTAATAAAAATGACCATGTTTCAAGTATTAGACTAAGTGATACAACACTTTCCATCATTCAGTGATCCTTTAATATATGATTGACAACACATACCTTGTTTAGACTATAAACAGGACCAACATTTGAAAAGTTGTCATTTCATTGAAGGAAGATAGATTAAAAACTTGTATTTTGAAAATTTCTTAGAAATTTATTTCCAGAACTTCTCTTTCTTTTCCTTCATCCTAAGTGTCATATCCTTTTTTTTTCCCTTGCAATTTCCTCTATAGCCTAAGAAAAATCATTAAAAGAGCTCATCTGAACCTAGAAGTTATATTTTTTCCTACCATTTCTAGCCATTAATTATTCCATATCAGTTATTTTGGTGCACTTTTCTAAAGAAAATGCTCTCAAGTTGTTCTGGGATTCAGTGTGAAGACAGGAGCCCCATAAATGATGGCAGACTACTGGTAAAATTATTTACTTCCTTAGAAAACAAGCAATATCTATTGAAAAGCCATTATTGGGTTTGTTTTCTGTATTCCCCTCTCACCTCAAGTGACCAACATATCATTTAGAAAGTAATGTAAAAACCACATTCAAATTACTTTAGATACACAAATGCATCAAAACAACATTTATTCTATCACATACACTATTTTCTGTTCAGTCTTATTTCCAATTGACCAGAATTCTCACTTTCCATTACCATATAAAGAAACAAAACATTTCCTCTTATACATTGTGTAGAATCTGTGATTGGTATTTATTACATCTTTTGTGTTATGTGAAAATAAAGATACATATCTATAAATATGTCTGTGTGTATGTGTATGTGTCTGCTCTTAGGCCTACAAAAGTTCACAAATACATAGAAAGTTTCTGACAAAATAAAAAAAACATTAGAAAATGTTAAGTTGATTATATACTATTTATTCTATTTTAATTTTAATATGCACCTATTTTTATAATTATAAATTTAGTAATAAAATAAACTTGAAATAAAGTTACAATAAACCTATAAAAGAAAATGAATATTTTAACTAACTATACCTTTTGCATATAACAATTTCATGATCTAACAAAACAAATACATTTCAGCACACCTATTTATTTATTTATTTTTAAATTTTAATTTATTTTCTTAATTTTTTTTTCAGTGTTCCAGAACTCATTACTTATGCAGCACACCCAGTGCTCCATGTAATATGTGCCCTCCATAATACCCACTACCAGGCTCACCCCAACCTGCCACTCCCCACTCCTCCAAAACCCTCAGATTGTTTTTCAGAGTCCACAGATCTCATATTTAGTCTCCCCCTCCGATTTCCTCCAACTCCCTTTTCCTCTCCATCTCCCCATGTTCTCCGTATTATTCCTTATGCTCTACAAGTAAGTGAAACCATATGATAATTGACTTTCTCTGCTTGACTTATTTCACTCAGATAATCTCTTCCAGTCCCATCCATGTTGATATGAAAGTTGGGTGTTCATCCTTTCTGATGGAGGCATAATAGTCCATAGTATTTGTGGACCACATCTTCCTTATCTGTTTGTCTGTTGAGGGGCATCTTGGTTCTTTCCACAGTTTGGCGACCGTGGCCATTGCTGCTATGAGCATTGGGGTATAGATGGCCCTTCTTTTCACTACATCTGTATCTTTGGGGCAAATACCCAGTAGTGCAAAAAAATCATCCAGATAGGAAAAAAAAAAAAATGAAACATTAGACTTGTTCCATACTTTAGACAAAATGGATCTAACAGACATATACAGAACATCCCATCCAACAGCAGCAGAATATACATTTTTCTCAAGTGCATACAGAACACCTGCCAGGATTGATCACATGATAGTTCACAAAATAAGTCTTAGGAAATGTGAGAAGACTGAAATCATTTCAAGTATCTGCTTGACCATGGTGTTATAAAACTTGAAATTAAGAAGAGGAAAACTGGAAAATTTACAAATGTGGGAGCTGAACAACACTGAACAGCTAATGAGTCAATGATGAAATTGGAAAATAAAAAAAAAATCTTAAAACAAATGAAAATGGAGATACAACATACTAAAACCTATGGGATGCTGTGAAAGCAAGTTCTTAGAGGGAAGTTTACAGCAATTAATGTCTTTATTAAAAAAAAAAAAAAGGAAGATCTCAAATAAACCACATATGTTTATATTTCAAGGAACTATGAAAAAAAAAAAAAAAGAACAAAATAGGCCCAAGGTTAACAGAAGGAAGGAAATAACAAGATCATATTGAAAATGATGAAATAGAGACCAGAAAAACAATAGAAAATATAGAAAAACTTAAGAGCTAGTTTTGAAAAAATAAACAAAACTGATAAACCTTTAGCCTGATTAAGAAAAATAGAGGAATCAATTAAATAAAATGAGAAATGAAAGAAGAGACATTGCAGCTAATGTTACAGAAGTACATAGGATCATAAGAGACTGCTATGAACATCTATATGTCAATAAATTGGGTAACCTGGAAAAAAAGGACAAATTCATGGAATGATACAATTTACCAAGACTGAATCATGGAGAAATTAAAAGAAAAAAAAAAAAGATCTGAACAGACCAATAATGAGTAAGGGATTGAATTGGTAATCAGATCTTCCTAACCCACATAAGCCCAGAACCAGATGGTTTACTGGTGAATTCTACTGAACATTTAAAGTAGAATTACTCTAGTATTTCTCACAATCTTTCAAATTATTGAAGAACAGGAACATTTCCAAACTTATTTTACAAGGCAGCATTACCCTTATACCAAAGCCACATAAGGATACTACAAGAAAAGATAGTCCAATATTCCTGGTGAATAATAGGTGTAACAGTTTTTAAAATATTAGAAAACTAAATTGAACAGCACATTAGAAAGACAATAGCATAATCAAGTGGGGTGTAATCCCGAGATTCAAGGGATATACCTTTCATAATTGACACAAATATAAAAATTACATATATATGTCTACAGATACAGGAAAAGCATTTGACAATTCACAGCATCTTCTCATGATAAAAATCTTTAACAACTTGGGTATAGAAGGAACAATCACAATAAAGATCACATAAAACAAATCCACTGCTAAAATAGTATTCAGTGGTGAAAGGCTGAAAGCTTTTCTGCTAAGATTGGGAACAAGACAAAGGTGCCCACTCTTAACCAATTTTATTCAATGCAGTACTAAAAGGTCTACCTGGAGCAATCAGGCAAGATAAAGAAATTAAAAGCATACAAATCAGAAAGGAAGAAGTAAAATTGTCTTATTTGCAGATCATATCACCTTATTATTAGAAAATCCTAAAGACTCAACCAGAAAACTGTTGGAGCTAATCAATGATTTTAGTAAAGTTCCAGGATATAAAATCAACATAAAGAAATCAGTTGTCTTTCTATAAACTAGCAACACAATATCTGAAAAACAAATAATAAAAGCAATCCATTCACAATATCATCAAAAAATACTTAAAAATAAATTCAATAAGAGAGCGAAAGATTTATACACTGAAACTTACATGAATTTGGTGAAAGAAATTGAAGATAAAAGAAATATCCCATGGTCATTACGGCATCATACTTCCTATTTCAAATTATACTACAAAGGTAAAGTAATCAAAACCTTATGGTACCAGCATAAAAATAGACACATAGTTCAATGGAACAGAATCAAGCGTCCAGAAATTAACTCTGACATATGAGGCTGACAAATACTTGACTAGGAAGCGAAGAATATTCAATGGGAAAAGGACAGTCTCTTCAATAAATGGTGTTGGGAAATCAATAAATACATTGGACAACTATCTTACTTTACTCTAAAAAAAATAGATTGACATTTAAACATAAAACCTAAATCATAAAAATTCTAGAAGAAAATAGAAGAATCCTCCTTGACATTGGTTTTGGTAATGATTCTTTGAATATGGTATTGAAAGCACAAGAAGCATAATTAAACTAAGAGGACTACATCAAACTAAAATTCTACTGCACAGCATAAGAAGCAATCTAAAGAAAAATGAAAAGGCAGCCTGAGAAATGGGAGAAATATTGCAAACCATACATCAGATAAAGTGTTAATATCCAAATTATATAAAGAACTCATTCAACTCAGTAAGAATAAAATAGAAGCCCAGTTAAAAAATGGACATGGTATCTGAATTGACATTTTTCCAGTGAATATACAAAGGACCAACTGATGCTTGAAAAAATACTCAACATCACTAATCAAAGTTATGATGAGATATCATCTCATACATGTTAGAATGGCTATTATCAAAAAGACAAGAAATAAGTATTTGTGAGGTTGTGAAGAAAAGAGAAATTTTTTGCCCTGTTGGGGAGAATGTAAATTGGTTCAGCCATTATGGAAGATAGTAGGAAATTTACTTACAACCTTAGTTTTAATTTTGGGGTATATATGCAAAAGAAATGAAAACAAGATATTAAAAAGATATATGAAAAAATATATCTGCATTTCCATGTTTATTACACTGTTATGCACAATAACCAAGATAGGGAAGCATCCTAAGTGACCATCATTGAATGAATGAAGAAGATGAAGTATGTATGTGCATATAATGGAATATTATTCAGCCTCGTGAAAGGAGGAAATCCTGCCATTTGCAACAACCTGGGTGAAATTTAAAGGCATAATGCTAAGTGAGATTATTCAGACAGAGAAAGACAAATACTGTATGATAGAATGATACAATTTACATGTGAAGTCTAAAAAATCTGAAGTCATTAAACAAAGTAAAATGGTGGTTACACAGGGATGGGAAAATTGGGGAGATGTTGGCCAATGGTTACAACCTTGCAGTTAGAAGATAAATATGTTTTGGGGATCTAATTTGCAGCACTGTGATTATAGTTAACAATACTATACTTGAAATTTGTTAAAAGAAGAGGTCTTCAATTTCTTTCTCTCTCTCTCTCTTGTCACATACAACACAACGATAATTATGACATGATGTAGGTGTTAGCTAACGCTATGATGGTAATCACTTTGCAATATATAAATTTATCAAATCACTTTGTACATCTTAAAGTTAATGTTTTATGCCAGTTATGCTTAAATAAGAATAAATTAAAAATGGCTGCTTAGATTTAGAGAGGCACTTTCAGGGATCAGTAAAAATCTGGTGCAATATTTATTTCAAAATACATAAGTGCAAGGGATGGAATTGAATACAGGACTTAAGATTTTAAAAAGATTGGAAGGACAAACCATCAGTTTTAGAAATTTAGATATCATTTGAAAAGTTACTGTAGAATTTGAAAAACATCTCTAGTAGCATGTTTGAAAACAAATTGATAATTGTATAGTTGGTAATAGGAAGACATAATTCCAAATAAAGAATGTGAAAAGAAACTACAAATAAAAATGTTCCTAAGTTTATATTCTCAATAGAGGTTATATGATAAGTTAGCATATGGAAAAGATGAAAATAGATATTTGAGGGGAGGACACTTAGTTTTGAGTTCCCAATGGACCTCTGTTGTAGAGAGGTTCAGCAGGCAGTGAAAAACTCAGCATATGGACCTCCAGAGACTGATTGGAATTATGGTTGTATGTAGAGGAAATAAAGTCATGGAATTAGACAAGTTCTCTATGGCTGGAATATAGAGATGCCATTATGCAATACATCTTTAATCTTCGATGTAACAATAAGTGGTGTAGATTGTGAGGATACAGGAATGAACAAAACAGATAAATGATTCTGTGTTAAGGAAGTAAAAAGAAAGGGGAGACAATAGTCCAGTAGTCAAATAATTACACAAATAGTAAAAAAAAATTATACAAATATTCAGATATATACACTGTGATATGGTCTATCAGTTTCCAGGATTTATAGCAGTGTAAAGCATTGCCTGAGGTTGTTTTGGAATCTCAATAAAGACTCCCTTGAAGAAATGACCTTTGCACTGAGATTTGCAGAATGTGAGAGATCAACCAGGCATAGAATGATTTTGAATGAAACGTGACTTTGTGAAGATTTTTCCCTGTTTATTCCTTCTCTAAATACTTTATTAACTTAGTTATTTTTATCAGAGTGAGACATTTTTAAAAATTAAACATCACTGAAAGAGCTATACATTGAGACAATTGAACATTGTAGCTCCCTGTGGAGTTGGATAAAAGTTTGGGCAAACAAAAGGCTATATAAAAAGCTTATAAGGAAAATATGAGGATATGAGATGTCCATAGGAACTTTGAAAACTTTAAACATATCCCTGGAAATCTAGAAGGCAATGCATTTAGGTGTGTACAGTTACATGCCCAGCACTGTGTGTGTGTTGTGTTCAGGAATGAGCCAGGAGCATATGCTTCTACCTCTGTCTACTCTTGAGGTTCTGATCAAGAAGGAAGTAAAAGCAAAGGCATGGTTGAAAACTGCCTGGCAGAGCGTTAAAAGTCTGGCCCAGCAGGTACACAGATCACCCCACAAAGGCTGGGAGACTTACTGGTTCCAGGCACATAAGGAAACCTCTGTCCAATCATTACCTGACCACTACTAAACAAAGAGTTCAGTAAACGAAGGATGCAGACCTAAAAGAATTCAGAAAAATCATTTAATAAAGAGTTGTTTTGTTGTTGCTCTACCCTGTATACTGTCTTATCTCAAGATTATCTTATTTCCCTTTTCCTTATTTATGTTTTATTTTTGGCTCTTTATTTTCTGAGGCTTTCCTCAGATTTCCTGTGACCATTGGCTATCCATCATATTAAAGATTAAGACCCTGGAAACTGACTGGAAGCTGAATATGTGTGGGAAAGTCTTGTTGACTGACCAGTCAGCTTAGAAGGAGAATGCCAAGCATTCAGAGATGTTGGAGGACTAAACGGCCATTGGACTTTTTTTTAGAAGACCCAGAGGGAGAATTCCTAGAGGAAATGCTCTAGAATGGAAAATGTTGGGAAATACAGCCAAGTAAAATGAGAACTGAGCAGAGGCCATTGGATTTGACAAAAAAGAGTGTACAGATGGCTGTTGAGAGAAGAGTTTCAATAGAATAATAGAGGTATAAGCGGGATGTCACAGAAAGAGTGGGAGGGACTGTGAGTGGAGACAGTTGCTTCTTCTTCTTTTTCTTCTTCTTCTTCTTCTTCTTCTTTTTTTTTTTGAATCTGATTTTAAAAAGAAAGAAATTGAAGACAGATTATATAGTTTGAAGAGGGGCCAGTTTTGGTGTGTTTGTTTTGGGTTCACCATTATAATCAAGCAAACCCAAATGATACAAAGTGGTAGTCATTTAAAATCTTTCACTCCCCAAAGCTCCTGCCAGAGTTATGCACAAAATAAATTTCTAGGTTTCAATTTCATCTCTAATGTTTTCTTCAAGTCTTTTGATTTATGTGCTCATCTATAACATTATCCAGAGACAGGTACAGGAAGAAGGAAGAAAATCAAAAGTCCTATATCATTCACAGTTTGGAATATTGTCTCCCAAGAATTGTATCCATGGTTTAAGATCTTTTGTAAGGTTTTATTTATTTATTTGACAGAGAGAGGGAATGCTCAGAGGTTGGCAGGGATAGAAGCAGGCTCCCCACTGAGCAAAAAGGCTGAAGTGGGACCGGATCCCAGGATCCTAGGACCATGACCTAGCTGAAGGCAGATGCTTAACCAACTGAGCCACAAAGGCATCCCTCCATAGTTTAAGAGCTTTAAAAAGGGGCTGTCTTTTCTTCAGAGTGAAGTTACATAAAATAAAGTTATACAATATTGGGCCAATATATCTGAGCATGATAAATATATCTTTCCTGCCTTCCTGTTTTTCTTCTACCCTTTTTTTCCCTTCCCCCACTTCTTCCCATCTGCCTTCTTTTAATAATATAATCAATAGAGTCAAAACAAATATGCTGAACTGAATGATACATTATGTACCAATCTAAACATATACTTGCATGGTATGTGTGGGTATATAAATGTATATGTGTATATGTATAAGTATAGAAAGAGGGGGGCAAGAATGAGACTTTAATAACTATCACTGTATTTTAAAGTTTGTATTCAACTGCTGACCGACAGAATAATAGCAGAAAAGTATAAAAAGGCATATAGAAAAGTATTTTACTGAATGTGTCTGAAGAAGATACTGTAAAAAGGTCAATCATTCTGATATTGCAGTGTTGCTTTTTTGTCATTACTTCAGATTGGAATACCTATTTGAAACCTAGAATCAGCATAAAAATGGTAAATTATGAACATTTTTCTAAGATAATGCAAATTTGGTGTCACCATTCTTTTTGGTGAGTAAAGAGATGATCAGGCTATTTGGGGCTAATTGTGGGTTTCATAAGGGCACTTAGGACAGGATAGGGCATGGCAAATTGAACATTTATTATAATCTATTCTTTTTTTTTTTTTTTAGACTTTAATTTTTTATTTTTTATAAACATATATTTTTATCCCCAGGGGTACAGGTCTGTGAATCACCAGGTTTACACACTTCACAGCACTCACCAAATCACATACCCTCCCCAATGTCCATAATCCCACCCCCTTCTCCCAAACCCCCTCCCCCCGGCAACCCTCAGTTTGTTTTGTGAGATTAAGAGTCACTTATGGTTTGTCTCCCTCCCAATCCCATCTTGTTTCATTTATTCTTCTTCTACCCACTTAAGCCTCCATGTTGTATCACCACTTCCTCATATCAGGGAGATCATATGATAGTTGTCTTTCTCTGCTTGACTTATTTCGCTAAGCATGATACGCTCTAGTTCCATCCATGTTGTTGCAAATGGCAAGATTTCATTTCTTTTGATGGCTGCATAGTATTCCATTGTGTATATATACCACATCTTCTTGATCCATTCATCTGTTGATGGACATCTAGGTTCTTTCCATAGTTTGGCTATTGTGGACATTGCTGCTATAAACATTCGGGTGCATGTGCCCCTTTGGATCACTACATTTGTATCTTTAGGGTAAATACCCAATAGTGCAATTGCTGGGTCATAGGGCAGTTCTATTTTCAACATTTTGAGGAACCTCCATGCTGTTTTCCAGAGTGGCTGCACCAGCTTGCATTCCCACCAACAGTGTAGGAGGGTTCCCCTTTCTCCGCATCCTCGCCAGCATCTGTCATTTCCTGACTTGTTGATTTTAGCCATTCTGACTGGTGTGAGGTGATATCGCATTGTGGTTTTGATTTGTATTTCCCTGATGCCGAGCTAATGCCATTTCTAAGTATATGTTGAACTACGACATTACATCACCAATAATTTCTTTGCTGTCAAATCAACATCGTTGCAAAGGATTTTATTATTTATTTTGTCAAATAGGACCCAGAATTTGTAAACTCTTAGAAAATAGATTTTTTTTTGGTCATATATATCTTTATTTTTCCCAAATTGTCTAGGTCAGAGTTTTGCCCATATGAGTGCATAACAGAAGCTTATTTGGTGGTGGGGGGTGGGTGGATGGATGGATGGATGGATGGTTGGATGGAGAGATGAATAAATGAGTAGATGGAAATATGCTCCAATAAAATCCACAATAAAATATAGATAACAGTCCAATTTATAATTGCAAGAAAGGTAGTAATTGAATTTCCATAACTTATTTGTTCAACACTATTTCTTTTTAAGTTATGAGTAGAAAATATTACAGATTTACTTAAAAAGTCTTACAATGATTTGTTAAATAGCAAATAGGAAGTATCACTTGTGTAAATTTTTACCCAGCCATTGTCTTTTTATCAGTTATACTAGAGAAAAGCTTTACCTATCATATTACCACCTGGGGACATTCAGAAATCTTTAATAGCATTACTTTCTGTATTACTAAAGGATCAACATTTTTGAAGTAGTTACTCATTTTCCCACAATTCAATATAAAGCTGCATGAGGACAGGGAAATGTTCTTTTTGACATCCTCTGTGGCAGCTTGCATTGAACAAAATATTTATCCATTCTTTTAGCCCATCCATTCAATCTTGTATCAGCTATAGATGATTGACAGTTTCCTAGTTTTTCTGAGTGCTAGATTTAGATAGCTTACATGATACAGGCTCTGATACTGGAAGTTTCAGCACTTTATCTAGTTGATCTCAAGAACTTTTCACCATAAAATGCAATGCAATGTTTTCTTTTAAATACAAGATCTTAAAATCCCACTTTGAGAAGTTTTTAGAAAATGTCATTAGTCCACTTGAGATAATTGGGGATACCCTGGTGTGCCCACAGAATTGGGGTTGACATTGACTCATGTAGGATATTTCTATTCTAGTCTTTTTTGTTGAGAAAGGGCTAGATTCAGGCAATAATTTTTCAGCAGGGGTGCCATCGGTATTTTTGTTGGGATAATTCATCATTTTATTACAGAATTTAAAATGCCCCCACCCTTTTGAATTCCCCTAATGAGCTGAATTTCCTGAGGGTGGAAACCACTCAGCTAAGGTTTGATTATGGGGTAATTTTGACAATGAAATGGGGATTGATGGTTTGGATATGTTTGACAGAACTACATTTTAAACAGTTGGTGATGGATTATGGTTGTGCTTCAAATTCTCTGTTCAATCTTTGTGCTGCTCAAATGCCCTTAAGGGTAAAAGACTTTAAAAATCATAACACAATTTCAACATATTAAAGTTATTGCTAATATAACTTTATTTCTTTCTCACAATATCAGTATGCAGTAGGGGGTTGCAAACCCGAGTCTAGGTATCGGTTCCATTGGAGATATATTTATTTAATTGATAGGAATAAATACTTTAATAATATCCAAATCCAGAGAGTATGTCAGGAAAAATTCACTGAACATTTTAGAGTACATGGATGAGTTTTAGAAAATGTTAGGGAACATTCAAGGCCCCAAGATGTCCAATATCAAATAAAATATATATACATTTTTGAAATTATGGTTGTTTTCTTTTATAAGCCTATTTTGGCTTACAAAATAATTTTTATTTATCTAATATACCTGAGTACTTGCGTATTATGGGCTTTCTTTTCATCAGAAGTTTCCCACTTTATTTCTCCCTCAGTAAAAATGAGTCCCTGTGTTCGTTGTTGTTTACCACTTTTTCTCTGTGTCTGTAGACCATGAGTGCTAAAGTTGACTTCTTTCTCCTGTGGGGACAAGGCAGTCAATAACTTTAATGAGAAGATTTGATGCATAAATATTACAAATCTGGTATCTAGGTGATGGGATGGTAGAAAGAGAAATAAATAGTGTAATTGAAGCAAGTGGGATGTTGATGGAACTGCAGGAACTGCTATCTACTTAGGGAAGAGAGCACACTATGCTGCATGTTTAGTGTTCCTGATCAGAATGGAAGTTTTTCAGGGACAGAAACTATTTCCTGTAGCACATAAAGAAATGAGTGGAAAGTCACTGATGAATACTCTTTGATTTGATTATTTGTATATTTCAAATGAAGAATAAAAGTAGCCCCCAAAAAAATGAAAAAGAAAGAGCTATGAAAAATACAAAATAATTATAAAATAGAAACTAGCATAAGCCTCTTACATTTATCTTGACTGGCTTTTTAAACAATATGTGGACTGAAAAAATAGAGCTTCCAACTGAGTTGGAACAAATTTGATCCACATTTCTTCTTTAGTGAAGTACAAAATATGTAAACTAATATGGGTAGACTTTCTTGGAAGTAAGCCCTTTTCTACTACATTATGTGTAATGTTTTTGCACCTGTTTTCGCTGCAATTTTACCAACAAGGGGTCTAGGGAAGCACTGTTTCATACTTGGCGTACAGCCAAACCAATAAACAAAATGTCATTAATCACTGTCACTTGTCAATTCTCCATTTAAGAAATTGTCTCTTTTCATTGTTGCTACTAAAAACACAAGGGAGATTGATAAATTTTGTTTTGAAGAACTGAGGCTAAGTTTTAAAAATGAAAATGTTTTTTTTTTTTTCAAAGGGAAAATGTGGTATTTAAAGGTAGATTACAGCTGCAGTTGGAGTATATCTGTGAGAGTGAAACCATGCATGTATATGTGGCTGGTCATCTACAAGACTGTGCTGAAAGGAATCTGCATTTAAGCAGTGCTATTTCTATAGGCCATTTCTTTCAGGTGTGAATTGAAAGATCAGTTATGGTGTGGGACAGCAATGTATGTTTGCTTCCCTGCGCTGCCTCCCAAGTTTTAACAATGTAACAGGATCACAAGCAAAGAGTAGAATGATCACAAAGTCTTCACAATCCCTACCACCCCAGTTTAGATCAACAGTCCCTGTCCTGCTTTAAACATGTTAGGTGCATATGCATATATGCAAATATCTTAATTCATTTAAAGAACAAAAGCATAGACCTAGCAAGGAATATTTTTTCCCACATCAGAATCTTGTTTATCTGATAGGAATTAGGTGACTTCAGAAGGTGATAATAGGACATATTCAGGTCTTACCCTGCATTGTATTGTACAGGATTCAAATAACTTCCTAATGATTTTTTGGAATTGTGGTCCAGTAGTGATGGAAGTGAAATGAGAATTGGAGAAGGGAAATAGTTTTACGGTCTGGAGGCAGTATGATGAAGTAACTGAGAGTATGGTTCTAAAATCAAACTTGGTGGGGCTCCTGGGTGGCTTGATTAAGCATCCCACTCTTGATTTTGGCTCATGTCACGATTTCAGGGTTCTGAATCAAGCCCTGCATGGGCTCTGCACTGGGCGTTGGAGCCTGCTTAGGATTCTCTCTCTCTTCCCACTCTTTTCTATAAAGAAAAGAAGGAAGGGAGGGAGGGAGGAAATTAAACTTGTCTAAATTTGAAGCCCTGTTGTTCCACCTAATAGCCTTGTTATTTTGAGGAGGATATTAAATCTTTGTGTTTTAACAAATAACATCTACCTTGCAATACACATACATGCACAAATGCATGCACACAATATATGTAGCACAATGTCTGGTCAATAGCAAGTGTTCAATCCTGAACAGTGACTGAAATGTTTCCTTGGAGCTCATTTCAATCTCTTCCCAGTACTTCTATTTTGGAGCCAGGATATTGATGTCCATTAACTAGTGAAGTAAATCACCAGTATAAATATGTTAGTGATATTCCCAAAGGCAGTACCCTGATTTTTTTTTTTCCACATGTAAAGATGACAATCGGTTCTTTGGAGAAGCCAGCTATTAACTACCTGCTGAGTTTATTTGCACATGTCCTTCTCTGTTATATTCAGTGGTACATCCTAAATACTACATACATATGCACAAATACACACGTATCAAAACAATCTTAAGTATATGGACCATAAGATGGGTATTCAAAATGTCATTCTTCTATTTAGTAGTTATATATTGCAGAAGTTTTTGCAAGTCTAAAATAGTGATAATGACAACACATTTAGGAATTTTTGTAAGTATTATGTTAAACAGATAATTTGTATGGCAGGACGTAGCATCGTACCACATAGATTTTGCTCAATCAGTGTTAGGTTGAATTTCAATTTGACAGTCTATGAAAGCATTTTTACCATGTGTACCACAAACTCTAGGCACTTTGGTACCCAAAAGCCAACATGTTTAAAATAATTACTTTGTCCTAGTGACACCTCATAAAATTTCAGTGCTTGAATCTCGTGCAATATTCAGCTCATCACACTTGACATTCATGCTTAGTTTGGAATCTAAAAATGCTGGTATGCATGTGACATTGTAGCAACCAAAACTGAAAGTCTCCTTAAAGATCATCAAGTATGATCAAAATTCAGTCCAGAGAGCTAAGATACCTTGTCCAAGATGGTATGGTTTTTAAACTTCTTCGGGTACTAAAAATGGTGTTCATCATAAGTCTGAGACTTTGTTTATGCAGCGATTAGTAGCAATTGTGTGGAGAGCATTTTGATAGCCAGGTGAGTTATTTAAACACATTAAGAGAGAAAGCCTATGAAGTCTTAGCAGGGAGTGGCTCAGTAAGAGCAGACATTTTATTTTTAATAACCAGCATTGATAGAATCATAAAATTCCATATTTTAACCTGAGGTCATATCATAAGTCTATGAAAAGATAAAACAATGGTTAAAAATACATTTTTAACTTTAAAATAACAAATTTTGAATATAAAGTTTTTCAAATTAAAATATGAATTTTATACCATGTTCCCTAAGACAGTGTTATGTGATCGTAGTTCTGCCTAAAGCATCTTGGACCATAGTTCATTGATCTTTCAAGAATAGAGGGTGGAATTGCTACTGGGATTTGGATGTGGATGTCTTTCTGTGAAAATTAGTTACTCTAATCCTGATCATTAAGCCCCCCAAGTAGCTCTTGGCTCCATTTCTATTCACTGTCATGATTTTTTATCATTTAAGTCATCAGCTAAGCTGTGCTGCTCTAGGAGGTGGGGAGAGGGAGCACATTAGTGGAGTACCAAGAATCGTTTTTTATATTAAAGTCATTTTTAATGAAGTATGTACACATGACAATTTATGCCCAAGAAACTGCAATTGACTACATTTTCATGGCATTTATCTTGAAGTGAAATGTTTCCTTGGAGCTCATTTCAATCTCTTCCCAGTACTTCTATTTTGGAGCCAGGATATTGATGTCCATTAACTAGTGAGGTAAATCACCAGTATAAATATGTTAGTGATATTCCCAAAGGCAGTACCCTGATTTTTTTTTTCCACATGTAAAGATGACAATCGGTTCTTTGGAGAAGCCAGCTATTAACTACCTGCTGAGTTTATTTGCACATGTCCTTCTCTGTTATATTCAGGCATCTAGAAATTAATTTGTTGCTAGATTACTTTTTTTGTATATATGATTATATTGAATAATATGAGATTTTGACCAAAAAAAAAAAAAAAAAGGGCAGGGCAATTCTAAAGCATTATTTTAGGTCATTCAGTCTCTAATCTTTTCTAGGGCTCTTTTGCATGTAAAGTGTCTTTTTATTAAGTTATGGAAATTGGAACCTATCTCCTAGTTTCTAAAAACAATTATTATTTGTGTGTGTGTACTAGAGGTGTTTATTCTTTCTCCTTTTTTCTATTATGATGCCTTTTTCTATTATATTGAATGTTCTGCTTTCTGACCAAAAATATCTGTTTTTCAGATCTTGCTTTTATCTTTGTATTCTTTCATTTTCTCAGGTGCTTATGCTTTAATAAGGTTCCCCTGATTTGTGCTGCCTCTGTTAAAAGATTTTTTTTCTGCTTACTTTATTGAGAATGGTTCTTTCCTAAAAATAATATATGGTACATTCATATATGTACTTTGACCTCATTCTAAGTACCTTTATTTTTCAGCTCTTCAAGTATATACCATTTTACAATTTTGTATTATGAAACACTTTTTAGGAAATGCTGAATGTTGGTAAATGCATTTCATGGCAATTGGAATTTTCTTCATCTGCCCATACTGTGATATATACAAACTTTTATTTTTTAACTTTGGCTAGACTAAGAGGTAAGATCTCTTTAGTTTGACATCTGACATTATGAACTCAAGAAAGCCATTTTCCTTGGTGGTGTGATAATAGTGCCTTTGATAGAATTAAGGGAGTAATGTGATAATGCTTGTCCTTTGATTTTGTTATTTCTTGCTTTTACCCTGAAACAAGCATTCACCCCTTTGCTACTTAACTATTGAAGCACATTTCTCAATAATTACTCTACTTTTTTATCTTCTTAAAATTCAGTCCACTCTATATACTGCTATTATATTAATTATCTTAAAACACTCTTTTGTACAAGCTATTCATCTGATTGGCTCTTCATTGGTACCTTATTACTTGGAGGAAAGTATTCAAAGTACTTAGCCTGGCATTCAGAAGCCTGCAAAATGTAGGTCCAACCCCCCCCCCTTCTCTAAATGATATACACAGCCACCTGCAGGATTTAGCCGTGTTAAAAGCTCTAGTTCGTCACATTATCTGCTTTAAAGCCTGCACGATCATTGGTAAATTATTTCACTCTTTAAACCTTACTCAGTTTCCTCAGAGGCATAATGGCGATAATAGGAATATTTATCTTATGAGATTGTTGAGTATTATATGTTTATATATGTAATGTATCTTGAACAGAACAGACATAAATGCTTAGTATAAGTTTTTAATTTTTTAAATATTTATTTGGTTCAGAATTTCTTTCACACACTGTATGTAACTTATTGCCACATTTTGTAACTTATTGCTTGTTGGGAGCTCTACTGCCTGAAACATGGGATCCAGCCCAACAGGCAGATGCCCAGCGATAAGACCATTGGTGGAGGAGGTGACTCCTTTACCACCTTCTTCTGTGAAACTGGTGCTGGGAAGCATGTGCCCCATGCCGTATTTATGGATCTGGAGCCCACGGTGATTGATGAGATCTGAAATGGCCTATACTGGCAGCTCTTCCACCCAGAGAAGCTCATCACTGGGAAGGAGGACGCTGCTAACAACTATGCCCGTGAAAACATTATTGTTGTATGGGATAGTGATCTTGTCCTCCTGTGAAATAGGACAATTCTAAATTTGTGCTATTTGTTTTTTAACACTATACTGCCTTTAATTGCTAGTTCAATATTCAGTTATGTATCTGAATATGTACTTTTTTCTTCCCCTAAGCCATCCTTATTATCAGAGTACTTACTAGGGTGCTTTGCATGCAGTAGATGCTCAGCAAATACTTATTGATAATAACCATTATAAAAGTTGCCAAAAAAACCCTACAATAGTTATCATGTAATAAAGAACCCTATTACTTTCATTCCTATGATTATTCTTCTATATAGAATTAAGTATCTTAAAATAAGAGACCAATAAATAAAATGTGATTGGATTTTTGTTTAAAAAGTTTGTGTAGGCATCTGTATACCTTTAGATAAAAGTCATAAAAGATACACAACTGATAGAAAATAATAATTAGCCCTGAGCAAAGTGGGAAAGCCAGTGAATTGAATAGATAAAAACACTCCATTCTTATTTCATGTAAATCAGATGAAAAAGGAGTTATGATTGACTTGAATAATTATATTCTGGAAGATTTTGAAATAAAAATGTACAAATATGTATTATGTATGGAAAGATTAGTTCTCTGTCATCATGACAAAAACAATATTAAAAACAACACTTAGGACTTTCAGTTTCAGTTCTAACATGTGAAGAGCTCTGGAATTATCATTCCTACTTTCACAGTACAAAAACGGGTTGAAATAGCTGAAACCCAGTGACTTTTCTTGGATCTGTCAAGAAAACGTAGGTCATAGGGAAAACCAACACCCTAAAAACTAGAGATATAGGTGGAAACAGAGAGTTACAGCAAGATCCGCCATCTGGGAACAGATGTATTGGAACCAAAAATAGGAATACTTACTTAAATGTTCCTATTACCAGATATAGTATATCATCACCAGCTTTCCACAAAAAATTACAAGGCATCCTAAAAGCACAATCTGAAGAGACAGAGCAAGCATCTAGACCACATTCAGATATGACACAGATAATAGAATTATCAAATAGGAAATTTAACTATAGGTAATATGTAAAGTCATATATGTAAAAGTAGGCAATATAAAAGAAAAGATGGATAATATAAGAAGAAAGATGAAAACCATAAGAATGGACCAAAAGGAAATGCTAAAAAAAAAAAAAAGTAACTAAATAGGTAGTGCCTTTGATGGGCTCTTCAGAAGGCTGTACATGATGAAGGGAAAAATCTGTGAATTTGAAGATACATCAGTAGGCATTACTGAACTGAATGAAAAGAGAAATGAGCAAACTGGAACAAAATAGCCAAGAACAGATAACTCTGAAAGGTGTGACTACATGTCATGGGGATACCAGAGGGAAAAGAAAGAGAGAATTTCATAGACAGGAAGCCAAGTGAAATTATCCTTCGCCCACCCTCTAGTGGGTGAAAGAGACACACCCACACTAGGGTGGCTACTCTTAAAAACAACAACAACAAGAACAACAACAACAAAACCAAAAACTTAACAAACATTGGTGAGTATGGGAGAAATTGACACATTTGTATACTTCTGGCAGAATTGTAAAATGGTATAACTACTATAAAAAATAGCATGAATTTTCAGAAATTAAAAATAGAACTATCATGTAAAAGCAGTTTCACTTCTAGGTATGTATCTAAAAGAACTAAAAACAGTGTCCCAAAGATATATTTGTACACCCATGTTCACAGCAGGATTATTCACAATGGCCAAGATATGGAAGAAATGCAGATAGCTAATAATGGATAAATGGATAAAACATGTTGTATATGAATACAGTAGAATGATATTCAGTCTTAAAAAATGAAGGAAATCCTGTCACATATTACAACATGCATGAACCTTGAAGACATTATGCTAAGCGAAATAGACCAGTCACAAAAAAGACAAATGCTGTGTGACTTCACTTTCATGAGGTATCTAAAGTAACCAAATTCATAGAGAGACAAAGAAGAATTGTGGTTACTAAGATACTGAAAGGAACAGGGTTTGGAGGGACAGGAGAGCTGTTGTTTAATGGGTATAGAGCTTTGGATTTGCAAGATGAAAAAGTTCTGGGGATCTGTTTCACAATTATGTGAAAATCTTTAACACTACTGAATTGCACCCTTAAAAATGGTTAAGATGCTAAATTTTAGGTTTTGCATTTTTTTTACCACAATAAAAACAGTTACAGTCTCTGCCCACTTTTTAAAAAAAAAAAAAAGTAAAAAAGAAAGGAAAAGAAAGAGGAAATACTTTTTCAGGCAAATGTAAACTGAGGGAATTTGTCACCAGCAGACCTGCATTACAAGAAATGTTGAAAAATGTTCTTCAGAGAGAAGGGCAGTGATACAGGCCAGAAGCTCTGATATAAAGAAATAAGAAAAACTAGAAAAGGAATAAACGAAGTTACAATAGTCTATTTTTTTCTGATTCTTAATTGATCTAATAGACAACCTTTCATTCAAAATAATAATAGTGACTGTCTTTTGAATGACTATTGAGTGATGATAGCATATAAAGAAGTATAATGAATGACAGCAATATTGTACAGTACAGGGAATTATTAAGAATAGTCTGTTACAAAGTATATATACTACCTGTGAAACAGTATAGTACTATTTGAAAGTGAACTTAGATCAGCTGTGAATGTTTCTACAAACTATAGAGTAACCATTAAAAATAACTTAAAAGGTATGTATTGATATGATAAGAGATGAGAGAAAATGGAATAATATAAAATGCCCAATTAAAACCAGAGCAGGCAGAAAAATAGGGGAAGATTAAAAATAAGCAAAGATCAAATGCAGTGAATAGAAGAATTTACAAACATGGTAGATACTAATGAACTAGGTTTATAATTACTTTAAATGTAAATGGTCTAGATGCACAAATTAAAAGAACAGAGATTATTAAAGAGGATTAAAAACCACATCCCCAAAATATTGTTGTTTGTAAGAAACTCATTTTAAATATAAAGAAAATAGGGGCGCCTGGGTGGCTCAGTGGGTTAAGCTGCTGCCTTCGGCTTGGGTCATTATCTCAGGGTCCTGGGATCGAGTCCCGCATTGGGCTCTCTGCTCAGCAGGGAGCCTGCTTCCTTCTCTCTCTCTCTGCCTGCCTCTCAGTGTACTTGTAATTTCTCTCTGTCAAATAAATAAATAAAATCTTTTAAAAAAATAATAAATAAATAAATAAATAAATATAAAGATAATAAAGATAAAAGATTCGATAAAAGTATACTATGCTAACTCTAATTAAAAGAAAGCTAAAGTAACCATATTAATTTCAGGCAAAGCTAACATAGAACAAGGAAAATTGTGAGATAAAGAGGGACATTACATAATGCTAATGGGATCAACTCTCCAAAAAGCCATAAAAATTCTTATTGTGTATGCACCTAATAACAGAACATAAAAAGACATGGAGAAATGGCAAGAAGAAGTGGACAATTCTACCATTATAGTTGGAGATCTCAACACTGCTCTACCATACGGAAAATCTGTAGGAGAGGGCACAGTTGACTTGAACAGCACCATCACTTGACTGTTCTCAAAATTAACACACAAAAAATAACCTATATAAGGAAAATATAATAATAAATTGAACATTTTCAAATCTGAAAGTTTGTATTGTGTTTTTATTTGTTTTTGTTTTTTTGCCTCAATTTATGTAAGAGGATGAAAGTTCAAGTTACAGAATGGGAGAGCATATTTGCGAACACATATCTGACAAGAGGCTTGTATCTGGAATATATAAAGAACTCTTAAAACTCAACAGTAAAACTAAAAACAACAACAAAAAAAACCCATAAAACCCCCACACTAATCTATTTAGAAAATAGGCAAGTAATATGAAGAGAAAGTTCACTGAAGTAGATATATAGATGGCACATGTGTACATTGATGCCATGAGCCAACAAAGGAATGAACATTTAACAACACTGTTATCACTACATACTTTACAGAATGACTAAAATAAAAAATATTGACAACATTAAGTACTGGCAAGGATGTGTAGAAACTTTATTATTCACAGATTGTAGGTGCCTACTCTGGAAAGCAATTTAGCTTGCCTGCTTTCTTTCTTTCTTTCTTTCTTTCTTTCTTCATTCATTCAAAAACAAACAAAATAAAACAAAACAAAACAAAAAAACTAAGTATCTAACTGCCAGCAGTTGCAGTCAGAGAAATTAAAACTTATGTTCAGACAAAAACCAGTACACTGGTACTCATAGAATCTTTTTTAATGGTAGCTAAAACACAGGAAAAGTCCAGACGTCATTCAACAGGTGGATAGTTAAATAAACTGAGATACATTCTTACCATGGAATATTACACAGCAATAAAAGGAAGTCAACTATTGATATACCCAACAACTTGGATGAATCTCCAGAGAATTAATCTGAGTGAAAAAAGCCAGTGCCAAAGGTTATATACTATATTATTCCATTTATACATAGAAAAGACAAACTTGGGGTGCCCGGGTGGCTCAGTCCATCAAGGGTCTGCCTTTGGGCTTAGGTGATGGTCATGGGGTCCTAGGATGGAGCCCCACATTGGACTCTCTGCTCAGCAGGCAGCCTGCTTCTCTCTTTCCCACTCCCCCTGCTTGTATTCCCTCTCTCACTGTCTCACTGTCAAATAAATAAAATCTTTAAAAAGAAAAAGGAAAAAGAAACTTTTAGAAGTTATGAAAGGGCAGTAGGAGGGTTCCTTGTGGTGATGGAATTGTTTAGCTGTGGTGATAGATGTAGCAAACTGTGAAATAGAATTGTATAGAACTAAATATACACTGTAGTATACATATGGATACAAGTAAATTTGGTAAATTTGAATAAGATCAGCAGTTGTATCAATCAGAAGTGTCTAAAGGTTTGCCTATGATAACCCATGACCCTAAATCTCTAAAAGGTTGCTATATTGTGCTTTTTAACAATTTTTGACACTCAAAGATTTTTATTAAAGTTAAAAAAATCTTCTAAAAGAAGTATTAAAGAATTTGTGGACATGTTTTAAAACCACCACAAAAAAAAAATCTTCTTTATCACATTAAGGAAATTTCATTCTTTTTTCCTAGCTTGTTATGATAAAAATCATAAATAGGGATGCCCAGGATGCCCAGGTGGCCTGTCAGTTAAGCGTCTGGCTCTTTTTTTCTTTCTTCATAAAGATTTTATTTATTGGGACTCCTGGGTGGCTCAGTTGGCTAAGCCACTGCCTTTGGCTCAGGTCATGATCCCAAGGTCCTGGGATCAAGTTCCACATCAGGCTCCTTGCTCAGTGGGGAGCCTGCTTCTCTCTCTGCTGCTGCCTGCCACTCTGCTTGCTTGTGTACATGCTCTCTCTCGCACACGCATGCACGTGCTCTCTTTGACAAATAAATAAATAAAATCTTAAAGAAAAGATTTTACTTATTTGACAGAGAGAGCACAAGCAGGGAGAACAGCAGGTAGAGGGAGAGGGAGAAGCAGGATCCTCGCCAAGCACGGAGCCTGATATGATGCTTGATGCAGGACTCCATTCCAGGGTTCTGGAATCATGGCCTGAGCCAAAGGCAGACACTTAACTGACTGACGCACCCAGGCGCCCCAGGCATCTTGATTTCAACTCCTGTCATGATCTCAGGGTTGTGATATGGAGACCTACCTTTGGGAGCCTGCTCAAGATTCTCTCTGTCTCTCCCTCAGCCGTCCTCCCCAACTCCTTGTCTTAAAAAAAAAAAAAATCGTAAATGTTGAGTTTTACCAAATGTTTTCCTGCATCTATCAGATGACCATATGATTTATTTTATTTTCCTGTTAATGTGGTGAATTCCATAGATTTTCAAATATTTAAATTTACCCAACATTTCTGTAATTAACCCTACATTGATCTTGATATATTATCTATTTAATATATCCTAGATTTAATATATCCTAGATCCTCTCCCTTTCCTTTGCCCCTCCCCCTTCTCTCTCTCTCTCACTCTCAAGTCTTTAAAAAAAATTTTTTTTCATCAAATGCTTGTGAGAGATATTGGCCTGCAAATTATGTTCTTGTGATACTTTCATACTGTAGAAGCAAGGTTTTGCTAGCTTCATAAAATGTTTATAATCTACTCCTTTTTGTACTTTCAAAAGAATTTTAACAGTTGTGAAACTTCATTATATCATGTGGACTTGGAGTTTTCTTTGCAATAAGAAATTCATTTTTTAATAGGTATTAGATTATTTATGCGCTCTATCAACTTCATTAAGAAGTATTAAAGAATAACTTGTGTAATTAAATTGTTGAACTTATTGATATAACACTTTTCATAATATCATCTTAATTGATTTTTCATGTCTCTAGGATTTGTAGTGATAACCCCCTTTTTAAATTTCTGAGTTATAATTGTTTTCCTCCTTTCCTTTTGAGCAGTGTTTCTGAGTTATCAATTTTTTTAGCAGTCAAATAACTAACTTTACATTTTAATTTCATGTACTGTATGTTCTCCATTTTGTTACTTCTGTTATTTTTATTATTTTTTCTTACACATTCCTTAGCTTTCTTCTTCTTTTTTTTTTTTTAAGATCTAATTTATAATAGAGAGAGATAGCAAGAGAGGGAACACAAGCATGGAGAGGAGTTGGACAAGAAGGAGCAGGCTTCCCACTGAGCCTGGAGCAAGATATGCCGCTGGATCCCAGGAGCCTGGGGTCATGACCTGAGCTGAGCCAAACAGGCCATTAAATGACTGAGTCACCCAGGTGCCCCCATTTCTTAGTTTTCATTTGCAGTTATTTTTTCTAAGTTCTTGAGATAGAAGCTTAAATTCTTGATTTTTAGCTTTTCTTTTTGCTAATAACCTATTTAGTGTATAAATCTCCACCAAGCACTTTAAAAAAAAAAATCTACATCTCACAAGATTTTATCTGCAATATATTTATTTTATTTCCTTTCAAAATATTATTGTATTTCTGTTTTTGATTCTTATATTACATACTGATCATTTTAAAGTGTACTGTTTATTTTCAATACTATTGAATTTGTCTAGTTAGCTATCTTTAATGGATTACTAGCTGGTATCCAATTTGGGGAGAGAATAAACTTTTTTTTTTTTTAATCAAGATATGCCTTATGTGCCTTTAGATACTATAAATTCTGTTTGTGTTGGTTGCAGCTTTCTATAAATCTCAATTAGGTAAATTTTGTTAATTCTGTTATCAGATTATTTATATCTCACATTATTGAAAGAGTGTGTTCAAGTCTCTCAATTTGATTGAAATTTGTCTAATTATCTTTTTAGTTCTATCAATCCTTGTTTCATAATGGAAATTATGTTAACATGCATATAAATTTGTAATTGCTACATTTTCCTGTTGATTGACTTCTTTTATCATGTGTAATGTCTATCTACATCAAATCATCTTGCTTTGAAGACATTTTGTTTGATATCAGTATAGATATATCAACTTTAGTATACTTAGTTTTTCTTTCTATATCTTTTCTCATCATTTTTTCAGCCTGTGTCCTTATTTTAGGATATATCTCTTCTAAGGAACACACATTTCTTGGGTCTTTTCTGTTGTATTTTCCTAACATCCTTGGACTTTTTTGTAGAGTGTATAGTTCACTTAAATTTAGTGTAATACTGATTTATTTAGCAATATATATTATATACCTATATAAAAGGACATACTTGTATTCTAGTGTTATATATATTTCTGTTTTTTCCCTTTTCTCTTTTAAAAATTAAGCAGATACTTGTATTATCCCATTATTTCCCCTTTACCCTATTTCTCCTTCAATTTGTACATTGATTTAATTTTCTTTTAGTGGTTATCCTAGAGATTACAACATGTATTCTTATCACATTATGGTCTAACACAAATCATTATTTTACCATTTTCTTGATGCCAATAGATCCTTAAAGCCCTGAAATTTCTTTTAACCTTAAACTGCCCTGTATTATGTTATTGTCATTTATTTTAGTTCTTTACATAAGCAAAATTTCAGAAGACATTACAATGACTGAACTGTATAAGTATTGATTTATATTTGCTCACATTTTTACCATTCTGGTATTAATTAGTATTCCTTTAATTTTCTCATTTCCCTTAGAGTCATTTTCCTTCTCTGATTTTATCTGTGTATCCCTCTGTCTGTCTGTCATGTACCTATCCATTTATGAATTCATGGCTATGGCTAGAACTTTATCTCAATCCTTGCCTGAAAATAATTTAAGTTTTATCCTATTTTTAAGAATATTGCCCATGAGTACAGAATTTTACTGTTCATGGTTATATGGGTGTAGACTTCAGACTCATCTCATCCTCTGACTCTAGTATTTTTAGGAGACCATTTCATTGTGTCTTCTGATTTTCTTCACTTCTCTAGAACTCAGGTGTTAGTTTTATTACTGTACCTTCTAGGTTAACATTTCTAAAGCCACCCCCCCATTCCTATGGGCTATCTTATATTTTTTAATTTCTTTTTTTTTTTTAGCAGTTTTGCTATGATATACTTATGTGACTTTGTTTACTTTCTTTTTCTTCTTTCCCTTCCCACCTATTCTTTCTACCCTGTCCTTCCTTTCTTTCTTTCCTGTCTGTATGTTTTTCATGTTTTGTTTTGATGAGGTCTTAAGTATGTAGATTGATGTCTTTTAGCAGTTTTAGAAAATGTCCAGCCATTCTCTCTTCAGATATTTCTTTTACCTTGTTTTGTTTGTATCTCCCTTATTAGACTTGAGTTAAGTTTAGACTAAATTTGAATTTTTGCTCAGATATTCCTTGTACTATGTTCTGTTTCAACCAACCTTTTTAATCTTGGTACTTCAATTTGTATATTTTCTATTGATCTATATTTGAGTGTAATAATCTTGTTCTGTTCCATCCAATCTGTAATTTAACCCTAAGATTGAATTCTTTAATATCAGATTTTGCAAAGTTTAATTACAGAGTGTCTTGATTCTGTTTTACATATTCTAGTCCTTTAGAGATGTTCTCCATCTTTTCCTCCATTTGTCCATTTAAAAATTTTTTCTTTGACATATTAATTACAGTTATTTTCTGTTAAGTCCAATATATGGAAAAACTGCAGATATCCATCTATTACCTACTGTTTCTTTTAATTACCAGCCATATATTATTGCCATGTTTCCTGTCTAGTAATTGTTGGGTTTTTGATGGATAATGTGTCAAGAAGTTATTTTTCACACGCAAAAAAGATTTTCCTCCAGCTGATAAGGGATTGATCATTCTAATCCAATTAGAATTTAAACTTGATAGGGACTTAGCTGAATTATGATTCAGTCTCCCTTTGCTCAACCCCTGTCTAGGACATAATTCTCCAGGTCCTGTGATTGCATATTGGCTCTTCATTTTCTCATCCCTGAAATACTATATTTCAGACTTTGCCCTTCAGATGTTTCACCCCATTCCCCAACATCCTGCCACATGTACTTAAAAACATGTCAATTGTTTGAAAAATGATACTGGTGATGGATTTGATGTATGTCTTTGCTTTGTATCCTTTACAAGAGTACAGGATAATTTCCTTTGCCGTCTAGTTGTTTTTTTTTTTTTTTTCTGGCACTCTAGCCTCTGATAGAGGTCTACATTTGGAAAATATCTAACAGGAAAAGCATCCTCTGCATTTGCTTTCTTGTAAGTTTGCAGTTCACCCACCAACAGTTTATAAGGGGTAAAATTCTGCTCGTTATTTTTTCACCCAAAAAATTCTTTCTTTAAAAAAAAAAAAAAAAAAAAAAAAAAGCCTGATCTTGAAATCATGCACAAAATTGGAAAATAAAAAAATAAAATAAAATAAAAAACCAAACACCAAAATGGCAGGAGATTTTCATCTTATTTCAGAAAGCCCCTTCTGTCTATAATGTTTGAACTCATCAATTCTTAATTCTTTCAAAAGCTTTTAGGTGTCTTTAAAAATATGTTGAAAATTGTATCCAACCTCTTCTAGTTGTTGAAGCCTGAGCTTTAGTCTACTAATATTATTTACCTTTTTCTCAAAAGTAAAATCCTTTTCTTGGCTTCAGTGATAGGCAAAATTCTTAATTTTTTATAGTGGAAGTAATGAAAAATCTAATGTTTTTTAGTGTCATAGTCTATGTCATAGTCTATAAGATACAGTCTTTCAAAATGTCTTTTTTTTTTTTTTTTACTATCTGATAAAAGGTTGAAGGGTTTTTTTTTTTTAATTTTTTATTTTTTATAAACATGTATTTTTATCCCCAGGGGTACAGGTCTGTGATTCACCAGGTTTACACACTTCACAGCACTCACCAAAGCACATACCCTCCCCAATGTCCATAACCCCACCCCCCCTTCTTCTAACCCCCCTCCCCCCAGCAACCCTCAGTTTGTTTTGTAAGATTAAGAGTCACTTATGGTTTGTCTCCCTCCCAATTCCATCTTGTTTCATTGATTCTTCTCCTACCCACTTAAGCCCCCATGTTGCATCACCACTTCCTCATATTAGGGAGATCATATGATAGTTGTCTCTCCACTTGACTTATTTCACTAAGCACATCTAGTTCCATCCACATCATCACAAATGGCAAGATTTCATTTCTTTTGATGGCTGCATAGTATTCCATTGTGTATATATACCACATCTTCTTGATCCATTCATCTGTTGATGGACATCTAGGTTCTTTCCATAGTTTAGCTATTGTGGACATTGCTGCTACAAACATTTGGGTGCACGTGCCCCTTTGGATCACTACGTTTGTATCTTTAGGGTAAATACCCAATAGTGCAATTGCTGGGTCATAGGGCAGTTCTATTTTCAACACAAAATGTCTTTTTTTTTAAAGAGACAGGTTATACAGAAAAGAACAAAATGAAGTTTTCCAAAAATACACAAAATATATTTGTGTATTTATGGACATTCACAATTAAAATTTAATTTACAATTAAATTAAAATTTCTGAACTTTGATAAATTTATAATAAGGTTGGTCATGTGTTTTCACTCTAGGAGATTGCTCTTTTTGCATATACCACAATTGTATTAGACTAATTTAAGTTTTCTATTAATTTTTCTATTTGTCACATTCTGTCGTAACTATTATGTCTATACAACTCTTGTCATGAATCTGTGGAATTGAATCACCACAAATCTTCTTTCTTTTTTCTTTCCTACCTCAAAGGATAGGTACTTTATTCTTCCAAATTTTTATTTAAATTCTAGTTAGTTAACATAGTGTAATTCTGGTTTCAAGAGTAGAATTCAGTAATTCATCGCTTAACTTACCACACACAGTGTTCAAATAACAAGTGCTCTCCTTAATACCCATCATCCATTTAGTCCATCCCCCATCTATATCCCTCCACCAACCCTCAGTTTGTTCTCTATCATTGAGTGTTTTATGGTTTGCTTACCCCCCTCTCTTTTTTTCCCTTTCCATATGTTCATCTCTTTTATTTTCTAAATTCTATGTATGAGTGAAATCATATAGTTTTGTCTTCCTCTGACTGACTTATTTTGCTTAGCATATTTCACTCTAGCTCTATCTACTTCACTGCAAATGGCAAGATTTCTTTTTTTTTAATGGATTAGTGACATTAATGTATATATTTCACATCTTCATTCATTGTCCATTCATCAGTCAGTGGACATTTGGGCTCTTTCCATAGTTTGCCTATTAAAAATGCTGCTGTAAACATCAGGGTTCATGTATCCCTTTAAATCTTTATTTTTATATCCTTTGGGTAAATGCCTAGTAGTATAATTGCTAGATGATAGAGTAGTTCTGTTTTTAACTTTTTTAGGAACCTGCATGCAGCTCTTGAGAGTGACTGTACTAGTTTGCATTCCTACCAAATGTGTAAGAGGGTTCTCCTTTCTCTGAGTCCTCACCAGCATCTGTTGTTTACTGCATTGTTAAGCCATTCTGACAGGTGTGAGGCAGTATCTCATCATGGTTTTGATATGTATTTCCCTGATAATGAGAGATGTTGAGCATCTTTTCATGTGTCTATTTACCATCTGGACATCTTCTTTGGAGAAATGACTATTCAAATCTTCTGCCCATTTTTTAAATTGGATTGTTTGTTGGGCGTTCAGTTTTATAAGTTCTTTGTGTATTTTGGATACTAACCCTTTATCAGATATGTCATTTTCAAATGTCTTCTCCCATCCATAGGTTGCCTTTTAGTTTTGTTGATTGTTTCCTTCACTGTGCAGAATCGTTTTATGATGTTGAAATCCTAATAATTCATTTTTGCTTTTGTTTCCCTTACCTCTAATCATGTGTCTAGTAAAAAGTTACTATGGCCCAGATCAAAGAGGTTGCTACCTGTGTTCTCTAGTATTTAATGGCTTCCTATCTCACATTTAGGTCTTTCATTTATTTTGTATTTATTTTTGTTTATGGTTTAAGAAAGTGACCACTTTCATTCTTTTGCTAGTTGTCTGGTTTTCCTACCACCATTTGTTGAAGAGATCATCTTTTTTCCCATTGGATAGTCTTTCCTTCTTTGTTGAAGATTAGTTGGCTGTATAGTTGTGGGTCCATCTGTTCCTTTTATTTATATGTCTGTTTTTGTGCCAGTACCATACTGTTTTGATGACTACAGCTTTGTAGTCTGGAATCATAATGCCTCCAGCTTTGCTTTTCTTTTTCAGGGTTGCTTTTGCTATTCAGGGTCTTTTGTGGTTCTATACAAATTTTAGGGTTGTTCTAGCTCTGTGACAAATGCTGGTGGTATTTTGATAGAAATTGTATTAAATGCGTAGGTTACTTTGGGTAAGATAGACATTTTAACAGTGTTTGTTTTTCCAATCCATGAGCATGGAATGTTTTTTCCATTTGTTTGTGTCTTCTTCTTCTATTGTTCTATTGTTTTCTATAGTTTTTAGAGTACAGACCTTTTACCTCTTTGGTTACATTTATTCCTAGATATCTTATGGGTTTTGTTGCACTTGTAAATGGGACTGATTCCTTGATTTCTTTTTCTGTTGCTTTATTATTGGCATATAGAAATGCAACAGATTTCTCTATATTGGTTTTATGTCCTCTACTTCGCCAAATTCATGTATTAGTTCTAGCAATTACCATACATTTTTATAAGTAACAGCGAAGACCTACATGTCTGCCAAAATGGTAACTGGATTTTGGGGTTTTGTTTAGTAATTAAAACTTAAGTTGAGATACCAAAAAAAAAAAAAAAAGTTAGTGTTTCATTTTTACATTTGGGTGTGAAAATTTCTCTTAATGCCATGTTAATGTTGTTTCTAAACCTTCTAATAAGCATCATCATTTTATTGGAGAAATTAATGAAAAATTAGTTAACACATTTTTATATTTGTGTTTTAATAGAGTGTGTTTTACTGATACATTTAATCTATTTATAACAGATATAATATTTATATTGCAATGCTGTGCTTTATATTAAGGATTATGGTCTTTGGGAAAACCTCTCATCTTTCTGTTATTTTTATAGTAATTAAAATGTATGTTTTAAAATGTATTTGAAATGTATAAATTAAATAACAGAAAAGAATTATGGGAGAAATTAGGAAACTCAAGAAAGTTTTATTAGGGCATAAGTTCTATCCTTTTTTGAGTATATGGTTAATCAACATAGTGTAAATGATGACATTTAATCTTTATAACAATTAAGTGTGGTAAGAATAATCATTATAATTATTTTAAACATGAATAAAATAAGGCCTAACAAGGTTAAATGATTCCAAGATTTTATAGCTATAAAATAAGTGAGGTATATTTGTTGAATCTTTTGAAATTATTTTCAAAATATGGGTTAGTTTCTTTTTTTATCTCTTTCACTGTGGATCAGTAAACTGAAGTCTCCAACTATAAGATTATATTATTCTTAATGACTGATGATGCATTTCACAGAATAATTTTCAACAATACAGATTGAGCTGATTTTCTCTTTGTAAGCAGGTGGGAAAAAAACAGAAAAATGTGAAAAAATGATTAATTGAAATTCTAAGCCTTTTTTAGGAGTCTGGAAATGTGGGCTGGACCCAGAAACCATATACCACTTTGATTTGTTTTACAAGGATGATTAAAAAGTATCAGGCAATGTTAGAAATCTAACTTGGCAGTCAAAGCACAATTTATATGTAGCTAACTATATAAATAAATTTTATGCTAGTTTATAAGAGAAATCATACATACACATTGTTTCTCTATTCTCTTCCTAAACTACAAAGTAAGTGAGCATTATTTTACCTACTTTACGGATGGAGTCACAATTGAAACTTGAGAAACTATAAGTTAACTACTTTGTGAGAAATTATTAGGAACATTTCACTGAGTAAGTCCCAACATAATCACAACTTGGTTATAAGAAACAAAAAAATTGAAGGATTAAAAGTAGTCTAATAAATGGAGGAGAGAAAGCAGCAAGTTGCTATATCTACCTGATAAAGCTTTGTATCCTATCTTTTTTATCACCCTGGCAGGAGGGAGGCCTTCTTCCATGAATTATATATATTAGTATCACACCTGAAACTTCATTTAACATAACCAGTGTTTTTTATTTATCTTGTGAAGGGAAAGCTCAGAGGTAGATGAAAGGACAGAGATCCCTCTCCACTCATTCTTTCATGACCCAACAAAATTAGTATTCGTTACTGTCTGGAAGCAGGTTCATCTCGTGAACATAAATACATACATGCACACACAGACACACCTAATATTATTTATGTGTCTATTTATGTACTAAACATTATATGTATATACACACATTTAATATGATATAAACAACCAAATTTTAAAATACATATGCATACTTAACATTTGATATAAATGTACATACACACATATGGATTAACAAAAAGCAAATTTAAAAATACAAACATACATACATATATATAAACATGTAAAAAAGATGTCCAAGTGCCATCCTGAAGCAGAAAGTGAAGTTCAGAGGTAGATCTGGAGAATCACTATTTTATAAAGGATTGCCAGGTAATCCTTATAATCAGACATGTTTAGGAACAGCAGTTCATATTTCACAATGCAGTAAATAATGCACAATAATACTGAGTATATAGATCAGTTGGTATCAGTCTATTACTTTCTCCTAGCTTTTATTTCAGAACCAGCTATCTCTAATTCCTCTCTCTGTGCACCTCTATTCCTCTTTCTCTGTCTCTCTCTTCAAGTACTTCTCTTCCTACTGCCAATTTCTGGCCTTTTTGTGAGTGTTTGCCACTCCTGGGGTAATGTCTTATAGTTTCTCTTTTTGTATAAAATGATACTTTTCCACTGGACTTAATGATATTCAGAAACTGTTTTTAATTTTTTCTAACCAGACTACACAGATGTAATAGCCAACAGAAGCTTATTCTAAAAATCAAGTGTGAATCTCATGTTAACGCATATATAGTTTTTGGAGCATTGTACACCTTTTCCTTTCTTCTTTCCTCAGATTTATTTTTCTGGGATGTTATCCCTCCTGATTCTCCTTATATCCATAGAACTCATTTACAGGTTTATGAACTTAGTGAACTTCCAAGTTAGTTATTTCTTTTGAGAGAGGTGGAGAGAGATAGAGACAGAGAGAGAAATGCATTGGCTAAGCAGGCATCTCTCTTATTCTTTAAATTTGGAGTGAATTATATTGTTGCAGAGGCAGTAGGAATACTTTCTCTTGGTGCTGCGTATATATTATTTGATCTGGTAATAAATGTAAAATATAGTCTTACATAAACATACATATAAGTTAACAGTTGAAGGTGGCAAATGAATTATAGAATACAAAACTAGTCCCTAGTAGCCTGACTGTTCTGTGTGTATGAAATTGTATACTATGTGAACAGAGCTTCTTTAAAAGACTTTTCCTGAATTATATTTCTAACAGTGTAAGGAACCAGGACCTTGAAGTAAACCTTTTCATTTTTGAAAGTGCATTTACTACTTTAAGATTCTGTCTGGAATCCTCTGTGCATTTATACGCTGCTTCCTACTTCTTGCCCTGTGTACCTGAGTTCTGACACAGTGGAACATAAGAAACCAGCTTATCCTCCAAAGCTCATTTCTGACTGCTGATAGGGTACAGGTCAGTGCTAGTGTAGACTGCTGTATCTTATTTCTTTGTTACCTGTGAGCTGTGTGTTGAAACTCAAGTGAAATGCAATATTTTAAATCAATCAATCAACGAATGTTGATTGATCACTCATGATATGTTAGGAAAAGAAGGATATTAAAGTTGTATGAAGCAAGACCCATACCCACAGGGAACTTAAAATTTAGTTAGCTGGTAATTTTTTTTTAATGTGAAGAATTACATACCAATAACACCATAGATAGTGTTAAAATGCAAGCTGAAATTTAGGAGATAGTAGTTGCAAGATATATAGTAGAAAAAATATTGGTAAAATATTCGTAACCAGAATATTTGACTATTGCCTACCTATAAGTGAAAAGATAAACAATTCACATGCAAATGATATAAACAAATAATCCAGCTTGCAGGCAGTAGTTTGCTGATTCCTGAGGTAGAAGGCTATTGTTATAATACTGATAGCACTGATTATGATGACAACAGTGAGAGTTATGAAATAGGACTGCATGTATACTTTGCAATCAGTCAACAGGTTTTGCTGTAAGTTTGTTGTGGTTTGGAAGAAAAAAAATGTGTCAGAGATGATTTCAAGATTTGATCTGAGCAACTCAAGGTGAAGATTGCCATTTTACCAACCTACAAAAGATAAAAGGGAATCAGATGTGAAAAAGTCAATTAGAAATTCAGATTGGGACATGTCAAGCTATCTGAAATCCAGATGGGAAATGACTAGGAAGTAATTGAAAAAACAAATCTGGAGCTCATGATCTTTGGGATGGAGATAAACTTTTAGAAGTTATCAGTGTAGAGATAGTATCAAAGTCATGGGACTTGATCATATTACCAAGAAATAAACATAAAGTGGTTTTAATAATGGGCCATGGACTAAAAGCAATAATGGCACATGCAAATGGTGGGGTATAGTGAAAATTTATTAGAAGAAAAGGTTCTGGTTCCTAGCAAAAAAGAAAGGTTGTTGCACTTGGCTTCTAGAGAACAAGCTGGAAAAACCAGAGATAGTCAGAAGATAATTATTGCCATTGAGATTATGGAGAAGTTTTAGTTGCTGATAATAGAAGAACTTATCATCTTAACCCTGGGAGTATACAACTGAGGTAGAGCTAGATCAAGATAATCTGAGTAGAGAAGGTTAAGAAACTCAGAGGCTATATTTGAAGAACTTTTTATGTTTATTAAAATTATGAAGAATATTGACATGAGAAATATGGAAGCTATAATGGAGCTAAATCAATAAATGAAAAGAAATATTGAGTCTCTAGATAATTACAAAAAGAAAGAATAAAGATGGATGAAGATATTTACACGAGTCAAAATATTTTTTTTCAATTTTTATTTGTAAATGGAATAGGGAGAGAAAATGATCTGGAAGTAGCAATGAGAAATACTGACCACACTTCCAGAGTTGGTAATTTGAAAGCTATGGGACAAAAAACATATCACCTGAGAGAACTGCAAGGAAACCACTGTGGTTAGAAAGCTATCAGGTTTCAAGTAAAACAGGAAGGAGAAGGGAATGCTCAGAGAAGATACTAAGACTAACGGAGACTGAAATCCCTGTTTCAGGAACAATGGAAGATTCTTGGGAGTTGGGATAAAGTAGGAGATGGAGTAATCATAAGGGTGCATGGAAACTTATAAGAATGGGATTCTAGGTGATGAGAGATGGCAGTCATCTTTTAGGAACTGAAGTAAGCAGAAATAAAGGACATAGTTGGTCCTGATAGACTACAAGGTATTTCAGGCTACTGAGGCTATCTACCAGGAGGAAAGGGAAGGTAATGGAAGAATTGCCAGAAATGCCAAGCCAGGGCATCTCCTTTTTCTTCTATGGATGGAGATGCAGACCCTACAGGAGGGGCAGTGTTAACCAGAGGCAGGGGGATTTATGTTTTACATAACAATGAAATAGGAGTAGAATTAAAGAAAGAAAGAAAAGGACAGACAGGCAAGCATTCTCAGTACAATAATTAATATTAATTTGAGAGGAATGAGGTGTTGGGTTTCCCCCCTTTTTGATAGAAAGTAGCCATGTTTAAACTTTGAAAATATATGGTAAAATATAAATGCTAAAAAATTAGGGTAGCCATTTATATAGATAGAAATGAAATTTATGAAAATGAAATGTATATCTTATATAGATGGAAAAGAAATTTATAGCTTCTGATATAATATGGAGTAGAGAGATAAAAGAGGAGGGGATAAAAAATAACAAATCAACAGAAGACAAATACAAAAGAAAACAGGAGTAAGGTAGACTTTGATATATCAGCAATTATAATAATTACAAATGAATTAAATTCATCTATTAAAATCTGAAGTATATAAGACTGATTTTAAAATTAAAACTAAATTTAACATGTGCCTAAAAAAACATTTAAAACATTAGGACACATTGAATGTGTAGATTGTTCTGGGTTGAATCGACATTTTAAACAATATTTTTTCTTCCATCCATGAACATGGGATGTTTTTCCATTTCTTTGTGTCTTCCTCATTTCTTTCTTAAGTGTTCTGTAGTTTTTAGACTACAGATCCTAGAGTACAGATCTGTAGTTTTTAGAGTACAAATCTAACCTTTTGGTTAGGTTTAGTCCTGGTATCTTATGGATTTTGATACAATTATAAATGGGATCAGTTCCTTAATTTCTCTTTTTTCTGTCTCATTTGTTAGTGTATATATTTCTACCCATTGATTTTATGTCCTGCCACATTGCTGAATTCCTGTATGAATTCTAGAAATTTTGGGGTGGAGTCATTTGGGATTTCCACATAAAGTATCATGTCATCTGCAAAGAGCATGAGATTCATTTATTATTTGCCAATTTGAATGCATTTTATCTCTTTTTATTGTCTGATTGCTGAGGCTAGGACTTGTAGTGCTATGTTCAACAACAGTATTGAGAATGGGCATCCCTGTTGTGTTCCTCATCTTATGGAAAATCTCTCAGTTTTTCGCCATTGAGAATGATATTTGCTGTAGGGTTTCTATAGGTGACTTTTATGATATTGAGTTATGTTCCCTCTATCCCTACACTGTGGAGAGTCCTAATCAGAAAGGATGCTATATTTGCTCAAATGCTTTTTCTGCATCTTTTGAGAGGTTCATATAGTTCTTGTCTTTTTGTTATTAATGTGGATATTGTACTTTGCCAAAAGCTTTTTCTGCATCAGTTGAGAGGATCACATGGTTCTTGTGCTTTCTTTTATTAAAGTGATGTATCACGTTGATTGAATTGCAAATATTGAACCACTCTTGCAGCCCAGGAATAATCCCACTTGGTTGTGGTGAATAATCCTTTTAATGTACTGTTGGATCTTATTGGCTAGTATCTTTGTGTTTTGGCATCCATGTTCATCAGGGAAATTGGTCTGTAATTCTTCTTTTTTGATGGGGTATTTGTCTGGTTTGGGGACCAAAGATACAAATATAGTGATCCAAAGGGGCACCTTTACCCCAGTATTCATAGCAGCAGTTTCCGCAGTAGCCAAACTGTGGAAAGAGCTAATTTGTCCATTGGCAGTTGAATGGATAAAGAAGATGTGGCATATATTATATACAATGAATTGTTATTCAGTCATCAGAAAGAATGAATACTTACCATTTACATCGACATGGATGGAACTGAAGGGTATTAAGCTGAGCGAAATAAGTCAATCAGAGAAAAACAATTACCATACAGTTTCACACATATATGGAATATAAGAAACCACACAAAGGCTCTTAGGGTAAGGAAGGGAAAACTGAAGGGGAGTAATCAGAGGAAGGAAAACCATGAGAGATTCTTAACTACAGGAAACAAGCTGAGATTTGCTGGAGGGGAGGTAGGTGAGGGGGTGGGGTAATTGGGTGATGGGGATGAAGGAGGGCATGTAATGTGATGAGCACTGGGTGTTATATGCAACTGATAAATTATTGAACAATATATCCTAAACTAATGAATACTATATGTTGGATAATTGAATTTTAATAAAAAAAATTTAAAAAATTAAAACAGGAAAAATGAATATAAAATGTGAAATATACATGAGAAAAATACTAAACAAGTTATTAACATCTTTCAAAATATGATTTTAGCAAACAGATGTATAGAAAACATAAAAGTAAAAGAAAATTTATAAGAAAGTTATTTAAATAGTAAACTTATAGGCACCTAATAATGCATCTTTGAAATACAGAAAACGAAACAAGAAGACAAAATTACAAGAACATGTTACCATAGTACAAAAGGTTAATACAAAAGTTTTAGATGATATGGGTGATAATTGTCTACAGTCTAGAATATATGGACTATAATATGATGTAGTATTAAGTAGATTCCTGTGAGCAATGAAAAGAAAGTGTTCTTTTTTTCCCCCCCAACCATTCATGGAACATTGGCAAAGATTGAGTATCATAAAAGTCACAAAAAATACCTTACCAATTTTTATTAAGCTTCAATTATCAAGTCATGTACAGTGAATAAAATTAAATAAAATTAGAGATCATGAAGAAAATATGACTTAAAATAAAATATCTAGATACTAAAATTTCACTCCTACATAGTTCAAATTAACATTAATATTTTATTTCTTTTCTTTATTTTTTAAAATATCTGTTTCTTTATTTGAGAGAGAGAAAGAGGTAGAGGAGGAGGGTAGGGAGAAAGTCTTAAGCAGATTCTCTATAGAGTATGGAGCCCAATGTGGGGATTGATCTCAGGACCCTGAGATTAGGACCTGAGCTGAAATCAAGAGTCTGATGCTTAGCCAACTACACCACCTACGCGCCCCTAATATTTTATTTCTTTTAAACTATAAAAGTCTTAAAGCAATTATAACACAATTTTTGGTAATAGGTAATTTGCACTTTTATTAGTTTAAGTTTTGTATATTTTATTTCAACTATTTTTTTAAAAAGGCAACAACCTGCTGGGCTTAGGGTTTCTTTCTTGTTCTTTCTCCAGCTCCTTTAGGTGTAGGGTTAGGTTGTGTACCTGAGACCTTTCTTGTTTCTTGAGAAAGGCTTGTACCGCTACATATTTTCCTCTCAGGACTGCCTTTGTTGTGTCCCACAGATTTTGAACCGTTGTATTTTCATTATCATTTGTTTCCACGATTTTTTTCAATTCTTCTTTAATTTCCCGGTTGACCCATTCATTCTTTAGAAGGATGCTGTTTAGTCTCCATGTATTTGGGTTCTTTTCAAACTTCCTTTTGTGGTTGAGTTCTAGCTTTAGAGCACTGTGGTCTGAAAATATGCAGGGAATGATCCCAATCTTTTGATACCGGTTGAGTCCTGATTTAGGACCGAGGATGTGATCTATTCTGGAGAATGTTCCATGTGCACTAGAGAAGAGTGTGTATTCTGTTGCTTTGGGATGAAATGTTCTGAATATATCTGTGATGTCCATCTGGTCCAGTGTGTCGTTTAAGGCCTTTATTTCCTTGCTGATCTTTTGCTTGGATGATCTGTCCATTTCAGTGAGGGGAGTGTTAAAGTCCCCTACTATTATTTTATTACTGTTGATGTGTTTCTTTGATTTTGTTATTAATTGGTTTATATAGTTGGCTGCTCCCACGTTGGGGGCATAGATATTTAAAATTGTTAGATCTTCTTGTTGGACAGACCCTTTGAGTATGATATAGTGTCCTTCCTCATCTCTTATTATAGTCTTTGGCTTAAAATCTAATTGATCTGATATAAGGATTCCCACTCCTGCTTTCTTCTGATGTCCATTAGCATGGTAAATTCTTTTCCATCCCCTCACTTTAAATCTGGAGGTGTCTTCGGGCTTAAAATGAGATTCTTGGAGGCAACATATAGATGGGTTTTGTTTTTTTATCCGTTCTGATACCCTGTGTCTTTTGACAGGGGCATTTAGCCCATTAACATTCAGGGTAACTATTGAGAGATACGAATTTAGTGCCATGGACAGATGAATGGATCAAGAAGATGTGGTATATATACACAATGGAATACTATGCAGCCATCAAAAGAAATGAAATCTTGCCATTTGCGACAACATGGATGGAACTAGAGCGTATCATGCTTAGCGAAATAAGTCAAGCAGAGAAAGACAACTATCATATGATCTCCCTGATATGAGGAAGTGGTGATGCAACATGGGGGCTTAAGTGGGTAGAAGAAGAATCAATGAAACAAGATGGAATTGGGAGGGAGACAAACCATAAGTGACTCTTAATCTCACAAAACAAACAGAGGGTTGCTGGGGGGAGGGGCGTTGAGAGAAGGGGGTGGGATTATGGACATTGGGGAGGGTATGTGCTTTGGTGAGTGCTGTGAAGTGTGTAAACCTGGCGATTCACAGACCTGTACCCCTGGGGATAAAAATATATGTTTATAAAAAATAAAAAATTAAAAAAAAATAAAATAAAAAATAAAAAGGCAACAACCCTGACAATCAGAAGCATATTAGCTAATGTTGTAATTACATGATATTTCACTCATCAGACTGAAAAATTGATAAAATTCAATGTTATTTAGGATTGGCAAGGATATAGAAAAAATGTACTTTCACACAATCCTGTACCAATGAGGAAAATAGATGCTACACAGAGCAACATGAATATAATCTAGTGAGTAAAATGCTTATTTCCTAATATTCAACAATTCTGCTGTTCATATACCTTAAAGAACATTTTGTAGACATACACATGGGCCGTATTATAAAGCTAATCAAGTGTTGTCTACAAAGGTGAGAAACTGGAAACTTACTTATTCATCAATAGGAGATGAATGAATAAATAATGGTATATCTATACAATGTGTTACACTACACAGCAGCAGGTAGGAGTAAACTTTATCCCACTATTATACATATATATGTGTGTAGGTATATGTAAGTATATTATTTTCTACAACCTTTCTGAAAGAAAAAAATTGAAATAAATCATCAATCCAGTAGTGTAATTTTCATGTTTTATGTATCTCTTTTTCTTCATCTATTGAGAGGTTCATATAGTTCTTGTCTTTCCATATATATAATATTTAATTTATATTTATTAATATGAAAAATGTATATACACACACACTTATGTGCATGGATACAGATGGATATTTGAATCAAAATTAAAAAAGAAAAATTGCATAGAAATTGTGAGAGGATTAGCTCTTGGAATAGATAGAGGACATGGAATGGGATAGAAATGTTGACAAAGGGGGATTTTTAAATGTTTTGTTAATACTTAAATAATAATATACATACACTTATTCTTAATTATATATATGCATATACCAGTAGTAACTTTTAGAGAATATGTATGTGAGAAGAATAATAAAAGCAAACATGACAGAGTTAATTCTTGGGGCGTACAATATGAGTGGCTTTTTTATGGTTTGTACTTTTCTGTATATTTTAGATATTTAAAAAAAAACTTAAATCCCAATGTATTTGATAAATAACAAATAAATCAACAGATTTTGTGGGACAAGAGATTATTTTCAAATGAATTGACAGTAAATTCTACTTTATTTCAGGAAAGGTAGAGATGCATGTAAGCTGTGGTGTTCTGAGACAGTTTCAATAATGAGAATGTGCTGTGGTTGAAATAATGTGTGGACACTTGCAGATGAAGAAAAGTCATTTCCGGAATACTGAATGGAATAATCTAAAGAGGAAATAGCTAGCTTCATATTCAGAGAGCAGTAAGTAGACTAATGAGATGAGCATCTAGCCATATACAGATTAAATGGAAAAATGGATTAGGCCAGAGATTACTGGTAAGCAATACAGAAATATAAAAAACCATATAAGACCAGAAATGTGCATAATCTGCTTTAGGGAGCGAATAAAAGCAGGATTATAGAACGGTGTTCTCAGAGAAGTTGGTGTTCTTGGTAGGGAATCAAGGTAAGGACTCACATGCAAGATAAAAGTAAAGAAAAGCCAAGGCCTGGTTACTGAATGAGAATATTGGTTTAGTTAGAAGAGAATGAGGGGAGAATCTGCTTAATGTGGTATCTTTGATTTCTAGGTAGTGGTATTTGTGGTATCTTTGATTGCTAGGTAGATACTCTTGTTGGCTTCACCAGTGCCCAATAGCTAAACCTTTCTTCCTTGCCTTTCTTTATGCAGTTAAGTGTGCCCATATGACACTGTTCTTCCACATGAGATGTAAGTAGAATTTGTTGGGGGCTTCTGTTGAATATTTTGTTTTTCTGATAAAAAAGTTTTTTTTTTTTTTTTTCTTTTGGCTTATGTTACCCGTTTCTCCCTTCTTCCAGTGTCAACTCCGTATGTAATGGATATCACTCTAGCAGCTTTCTAGCAACCCTAAAGGCCAAAACCCTCATAGAAGTTCTGGTATGAACATCATTGTACAATCTAGGCTACAGCTATTTACTTTTTATTATGAGAGAAAAATTAGCCTTAGTTTATGTAGTGTATTATGATCAAGTTTTTTATACTTACAGCTGAAAGCATTCCTGATACATTTGTTATATAACCTAGAAAGTTATTTAAATGTTCAGAGTTTTAATTTCCTCATTATTTCATTTTATGTGTATTGAATGAGATAATAAATATTTTGTGCTTAGCTCAGTGCTTAATATAAATACTGCTTAATAAGTGGTATTACTCATTGTAGTCACTGTTAAAACAAGAATTGGTGACAAGGCAGATTTGAGGTAGAGTGAGGAACATAATTCCTATATTGTTCTTGCTTAGGAATAGAGATAGTCCCAGATTTGCAGCTAGACTAAGCCTAGAGATATGAATTAAGTGCATTAGTCATCAAGATTGGATGGATATAGAAATAGGCCTAGGATTAATTACTTATATAACATATATATATATATATATATATATATATATATATGTGTGTGTGTGTGTGTGTGTGTATATATATATATCATATATATATATATATGATTTTATTTATTTATTTGACAGAGATCACAAATAGGCAGAGAGGCAGGCAGCGGGTAGGGGGGAAGCAGTCTCCCTGCTGAACAGAGAGCCTGATGCAGGGCTCAATCCCAGGATCCTAGGATCATGATCTGAGCCAAAGGCAGAGACTTTAACCCACTGAGCCACCCAGGCACCCCTAAATATATTTTTGATATATAGTTAATATTCCCATACTGATGGTGCACATGTGCCCTGATAACGTGCTACACAGCATGGATTAATCTCACTTGGTCTAGATTGGCCCCAGATGTGTAACTACAGCTATTGACTTAGAACTATAGCTACTTATAATCAGTGCTGAGGAATCTATTAAGAAAAAATGATGTTCTGTAACCACAGGTTTCATATTTTTCCATGAGTTATTTTAGCCTGTCAGCATTGCTTAGTAATAATAATTGAGTTTATTATTTGCACTTGGTTTGGTGGAGCCTGGCCTATGACAGGGCAGTGGGGGTGCCAGGGTGGTTGGGGAGAAATATGGTTTCAATAGCTAAAGGAGGCCACATAGTTAGAATATGTCCAAGTTACTAGTTCACTATAAGATACCTTTACTACAAGAGGAGGCTGGGGGGGCACCTGAGTGGCTCCATTGGTTAAGCATCTGCCCTCAGCTTGGGTCATGATGTGGGGGTCCTTGGATCCAGTCCTGAGGTGGGTTGCCTGTTCAGGAGGAAGTCTGCTTCTCCCTTTCCCTCTGCTCCTCACCCCTGCTTACGTGCACTCTGTCTCTCACTCTGTCTCTCTCAAATAAATATAGAATCTTTAAGAAAACAAAGGATAAGAGGTTGGGGTTTCTGATAGTGAGATATGGGTAGCAATTCGAGATCTGCACACAGTATATACCATGCAACTCGAGCAGTGGAAAGAGAACAAAGAAGCCTGAATTGGTGTCTCCAGACAATTTAATTCTTCTGCTTCTATATTCTTCTCCTGCTGTTGCTGTACTATATCTTTTACTAGTAAAAGGCTATTACAGGGGTATAAACCATTTGGTCCAGTGAGCCCTTTTAATAAACATTAATATCATTAATAGATAATTAATGTGTATGCTTATGGTTAAGTGCTATCATATTAAGAATTATATCATATTTATAGTTTAAATAATTATGGCACAAACAATGTAACAAAATAATCACTCATCAAATTCCACCACCAATATTTTTTAAAGGCTCTCTTCACATTTTTGACTCCTCCAGGACTAAAAACTACCTTGAATTTTTATGTTAATCAAATACTTACTTTCCTCTAGAGTTCTAGTACATTTGTATGTAACTCTAAACAAATATTATTTAGAATTTGTCTGGTTTTGAAGTATGATGAATGAAATCATAAAGTATGATTTATTTTCTGACTTGCTATTTTTCAGCTTCATGTCGTGTATTTGAGATTCATCCATGTAGTTTTTAGCAGCTATTGTTTATCCTTTTTAATGTTTTATATTCCATTGTAGGAACCTACCATAATTTATCTATTCTCCCACTAACTGACATTTGGTTTACTTCCAATATTTTGTTATAAACAGTTGCCACAATTAATATTCTTGGCTATGACTCATGGTTGGACAGATGCAAGAGCTCCTCTAGGTAGATGCATAGAAGGGGAATTTCTGAGTTACAGGTTTTGCACATGTTCAACTTTATGAGTTCATGCCGTAACCCAACGTTGTACCAATTTGGACTCTTGCTAGCATTTCAGTATGATTTTCCATAAGTCAGTAATTTGTGGGCAGTTAAGTACCCATAGATTCTTAAGGAAATAAGTAAGGTCTTTGTAGTGTAATATGTCTTGAATTAAATGTTGGGACTTTTTAGGGCAATATGTTTGAGTACTTTTAGGTATTTGTTTAGATTCATATATTTGTATGCCACAGGAATCAGTGAATTTTCAAATTAATTTGGAATATTTTAGATTAAATATTGGGTATTTACACTTTAATGTTGTTTTTCTGCTTTTTTTAAATCAGAAAATCATGTATTTTTGTTTTATAAAGTTTAATAGAACATTGGAGACTGACAGAAACAAGTCAAGATATCTGCTTTATACAAACTTTATAGAAAGCTTTATTGTAATAACCATAATGAGTATATTATTTTAGGGCAGCTGGAAGCTCTGCGTAAATGGGATTGTTTGATATGCAGTATTTTATGATTTAAAGCTTCATTTTTGTTTTATCAAGATTAGTACTCTAGAATCTGCCTGAATGCCATGTCTGAAAAGTTATGGTTTAATAAGAAATATCAGATATAGCAACAGGAAAATTAAAAGATTAAATCTGCTGGTTCCCAAATATAATCCTGGGAAAAATCATGTAAACTCTCTGCCCACCAGCTCCTTCACCTGTAAATGGCTGATCTTTTGTTATTCTTAGCTAAGAGAAATTGTATAGAAGAAAGTACTTCATAAAGTCCAAAATTTCTACCTAAGATATTGTCAGGTGCCCAATTAGTTATTTTTATTATAAGTCATAGTTCCTTGGTACAAGCAACATAAGACCAGTTACATGGAATAGGAATTTACTAAAGAAGCTATGTAAAATCCCAAAGTATCGCTAAGAGGGCAAAGGTACCAGCAGAAAGACCCCAAATCATGCAACAGTACTGGTTCAGCAGTGATGCTACTTCCTCCCCTTTTGCATCTCAGTTGCCCGCATGTGCATTTCTGATAAAAATGGGAACCAGACTGCATTTTGCTGCCAACACTGCCAACCTCTGCCCTGCTCTGGCCACTTCTGTGGGGCTCTCCCTTTCTTTGCACCCTAGCTGATGAATCAATTTCTAGGGTGATTTTGGTGATTGGCATATCAGGTGACTGCATCAAAGTCAAAAGGAAGAATAGAAAACAAAGCAGACTATCTGGAACAAGAGTTTCAGTTAGGGGGAGTCAGGTCGTGCTGGGTGACCACAAGTAATGAGTAACACCCATATTGTTTTCTTTAATTCCTTCAGAAATGTTGATAAAACAAAGGTGCAGAAACGTTATCTAAATCACAAGAATTATTATGGGGCAGACTTATGAATTGAAACCGTATGTGCCTTGACTTCCAGAATACAACCATCAAACTATTCTAAATTTCAATAAGAGGTGAGCCTGCTGTGCTTACTTCAGTGTTTTCTTCCCCTTAATACCTGGAGACCAAGGAATAAATTTGATCTCTTATAACATTACTAATGCCCTCGAATAGTTAATGATAAAGCTATTAACTTCAAACACACAACACAAAACAAAACATGGTGTTTTTCCTGGTTTGTGTGGGCAAAGGTTCTCTATGTTTTAAACTGTGCACTATGCTATAAATCCTATATTTTGTCATAAATCAAAAAGAGTGAAATGTGTGTTAAGAAATGAGTGTGCTGCTGAGACACCGGAACAGATTCATCCATTTAAATAGCATGCAGATCTGTCTACATTTCATTGACCCCTTTCCAAATATAAAGTGCTGCATAAATTCTTAATGATAACAACTGTGACCCAAGTTACTGTTGTCTAATGGCTTTCAGTTTTAAATGTTGATGTAGTAAGTCCAGTTCATGAGAGACTAGTGCCTACACCATGGAAACCTCTATCACAATCAGCACTACTTTGCAGGCTAAGCAGAAAGGCCAAGTTTGAGTAAAGAGGCTAAATTCCCTTTTTTTTGTGGAACTTGCTACCAGCTTGGTGTTAGAATATTGAATATAGCCACTTTACACAAATTCATATTTAAGGATGAGGGAAAGCATGACAGAGGCAATTTGCATTGAGACGACAGTGTATGTATTAGAATGGGTTTATGGTAGAGTTGGGAGACCTAGCTATGTTTGAGCACCTGGGCTGTTGTACCCTTAGGCAGGTCCCTTAAACTTTGTCACCCTTAGTTACTTTATCTGTAACAGCGATGATAGTTTCTATTGCACAACTTGGTATATCTTTAAAAAAAAAAAAAAGGAAAAAAAAGAACGAGAAAGCATTGTGGTAAACTGCTATTCAGATGTAGATCATAGGTATTATTGTTTTTAACTTATTGTTAAATGATTTGTCACACAGTTTGATAGCAGTACCTACAGTGGTTTAAAAAAAAAAATAAGGAAAAGGAAAATAGTGAAACATGTATGGATTCAATCAATGCAGCATTGTACTTTTTTTTCAGCTTTCTGAGGTATAATTGACAAACTTGTAAGACATTTATAGTGCACATTACGATGATTTGATATATGTATACATTTTGAAAAGATTCCTTCCATCTAATGAATCATGCCTCAACTCACACATTTACATATAGTTTTTGTGTTTGTTTGTTTTGGGTGGGAACAGTATTACTTTTTATTTGGGGGAAATGTTGTGAGTCTTCTTGACTCTTACTTGGTGGGGATTTATTGTTAACAGTGACAGGTAGGCTGCTCCCACTGAAGAGAGGTTGCTGCTCTTATTATTAAGCAGAGCTCCAGAACTGCTTTATGGTTTCAGCATTGCCTAAAATACAGCTCTTAAATTCACTGGCATATCCTAACAATTCTGTCTGAAATGATATCTGAAATCCATTCATTTTCTCTGTCTTGTCTGCATACTTCCACTCTTTCTCACTTTTAATATATTCCTCACTCACCGCCCTTGAAGTCTTTAAAAAAAAAATTAAATCGTGTTTCTTCCTGACTTAAAAATATTTAATGGTTTCCCATTGCATTTAAAATGAAATCCAGACTCCACGTATGCAGAATCTGGTACCTGCCTCCTTCCGTATTTATATCTGATGTCACTCACCTCTCTCTGACTTCAACCACAAAGGCATTCTTTCCTGTTTTCCATTTGACCAGCACTTTGCTGCCTCTGAGAGCTTTACTGATGCTTGCTCCTCTAGAATGCTCAGCGTTCCTATTTTCCCAAAGTTAACACCTCCAACTTCAAGTCTCAAGATAAATGTCAGATCTTCAGAAAGGCATTTCCTGACTCGCTCCTTACTCCCACCCCTCATTTAAATTAAATTAATTTATTTGTTACTATGCTTTTGGTCTGGCTTCTTCATTAGAATGAGAGCTGCATGATGGCAGGGGCCATGTTTATCAAGATCACTAATGTTTCTCATGCCCTTAGCAAAAGGTCTGGCACCTAATTTATGCTCATTATATATCTATGGCTGATTGCAAGAATGGTTCGCTGACTGTCTAACAACTTATCAGGATGGATGATATTTTAAAATTTGCTCCTTCCCCCTAAAAATGAAAAAAAAAAAACAAAAAAAACACTATTTGTCAATTAAAATATCAGTATTATTCCTGAGAGTCTGCGTGCAAATTTGAATTTTTTTTTAACAACGTGATTTCCCATTACAGTTTCATGAATTATTTAACATTTACCTTAAGTGATGTTGTTAAGTATCTGTTCTTAACAATTGAAAAATGCCTATCTTCAGAATCTTGAACAAAGAATCAATAGTATTTGGGAAGCAGCAGGTTTGAAGTACATTGATATATTTTGGAGGTAGCTCACCCCCTAATTCACAGCCTAACATTCTCTCTGTCATATCTGAACCATTTAGTTTAGTCATATGGTATCCCATTGACAAGCGATTTATTATTTCCTGAGACCTTGCATTCCATTTTTGAACAGTTCTGGTTGCTAGAAACTTCTTCCGTTTATCTGAGCCAAAGTCTTTTACTCTCTTCCCTCTATTTCTTGCAGTTCTATAAATTTTTTAGCCATAGAAATTAGGCTGGTCTGTTTGATGCATGAATCCTTCAAATATTTGGAGATAGACATGTTGAATCCTCCTTATCTCTTTCTTCTAGCTAATCTTTATCTTTTCCTTATGCCATTAACCTCCAAATAAATACAGAAAATAAGTTTAAATAAAGTTTTTTCTGCATTTCTGTGAAGAATCATATTAAAGTGAATAATGACTTTCAGTGCATTTCTGGTCTAAATTTGTGATTATGATTAAATGGGAAACATGCATTGCACATAAATATTGATAACTTCAGTGTTTAGCTTTAAAATTATATTACTCTATTATTTGTTTGCTTTTACCAAGTTTCCATATATATATATATATATTTTTTTTTTTTGGTAAAGTTAGGTAGTTCTTTGAACTAGACTTAACAGAAAATTAAGTTATGCAAGTTTTTTTTTTTTAAGATTTTATTCATTTATTTGACAGAGAGAGATCACAAGTAGGCAGAGTGGCAGGCAGAGAGAGAGGAAGGGAAGCAGGCTCCCCACTGAGCAGAGAGCCCAATGTGGGACTCTATCCCAGGACCCTGAGATCATGACCTGAGCCGAAGGCAGCAGCTTAACCCACTGAGCCACCCAGGCGCCCCAGTTATGCAAGTTTTTTAGATTTATAGATAATATCTATATAAACTATGAATGCAATTGTCTTTTTCTCATGAATAGCCAAACATAATTCACCTTTTTTTTCCCTATGCCATCTTATATACGTATTTACTTGAGAAAAAAAACTTAAGGGGAAAATTTAACTGTCAAAATTATAACCCTACACTAACAAACTATCTCTTTGCTATTTGTTTTAATAATTTTAGCCAAGAATATCTAAGTATTAATTGTGAATTTATGATGACAAGAGAGTAAAAGAATTATCTAGAATGTATTTTTATAAGCAGTTTTATAATTTCACTAATTTTAATGTGTTATCTTTGCAAAATATTAACAACTGTGGAATCTAGTTTGGTAATAGCATTTTGTACATGTGTCTATCCTGATTTCATCTGTTATAAAAGATGATCATATAAAGAGAAACATAAACCTGCTATAAATAAAAATAAAAAAAAACCAGTGAGCTACATTTATGCTTGTTGAGAGTTTATAAAAAGTTTTTTTTCTCATTCATTATTACTGTCTTTCCAAAAATGGATTCTCTCTGAAAACTATCAAAAGTGAAAGAGCAGCTGACCAAAATCATGTGAATGAAACAAATTTGAGAAAAGTTAAAACTCTTTGTTATGAAACTTGAGTTCAGTCTTCTTTCTGGATTTTAGCCGAGAGGGGAGTTACTATAGAATTCATATCTGCATTACTATAAATGAACAAAGTCTATTACTTTGAAGAGAGTTTACTCTAGCATTCCTGACCCTATCTACTTTTCCAGCTCTTTTCTGAATCTTGCTGCAATGATTGGATTAGGAATGGACAAATGACCCAAACTGAGCCGATGGTATTTTTGCTAGTGTTTTCAAGAATGAAATTATTTTCTCCTTGGGCTAGCCAGGGCTGCAGGTGGCCATCAATACCACAACATGGGGGAGGATCTGCCTTAAAATCAAGCCTGAAAAGATGACAGATGGAAGAATTGAGTAACCTGATGACATTTGAACACTGTCTTAAAGCTCTTGAATTTACTAGAAAAAGAAGCCAAACATTTGTTTCCATATTTGTATTAGTATATGATTGCTTTACCAGAAAAAGAAGGCAAACATTTCCATATTTGGATTAGTATATGATTGCTTTTTGTCACTTGTACTGAAATAGTCCTGACTTTTACACATAATATATGTTGTGTCTATTTTAACTCTTCAGATAAAATGAAATAGTAAAAAAACTAGAAAATTTCCTGCTGCATTTGTATCTCATTTTGGGGACCTATACCATGGATGTATACATATAGTTATTTTATTTGCTTTAGTGTGTTATGGTATAGCTTTGTTTAAATGGTATACTATAGTTTAGATATCATGTAGCTCTCTAAATGCTTACCTCAGTCATTTGTACAGAAAAAATTACTTGTTTTTAATTTATGTGACCAAATATCAGCTAATATCCTCTTGTGCTATGAGACTTCAATTACTTGGCTGGATGCCTCTGTTCAGTATCATGTGAAAATGCCATGTCTTCCCTAAGAATTTTGTCAATTCTTTTTAACCTATGTGCTCAAGGTCTCCATCCTTTCCATTAATCTTTTAGTCTCCCGTATGTCACTTTACATGACTCTTTTGTTTCATTTATGCCTGTTTAGACTTGTAACTCAGTCTTTTTAATTTCACTGAAACCTTTCACACAAGGCACATATGCATCACAAGCTTTTAATGGTGTGGAGGGACAAAGAGCGATTTGCACTGCAGCCAGTAATTTATTACTGGTTACCTGTTCCCAGTAGTTAGAAATATATGTCTTGCCCAGATTTTGCTCTTGCTCTTCCTTTTACTACTCTTTCTCCCCCTCTCCTCCCCTCCTTCCTTCCTTTCCCCTCTCGACACCCCTCCACTACCCTCCCCTTCTATTTTCTCTCTCTCTGCCTCTCCTAATTCCTGTTCATTTTAAGGGTATTTTAGCTTCTCTTTTTCTCCTTCCCAGCACCGTTCCTAAAGTATCACCTTTTGTACTAAAATCACTATTAGGCTGTTTACCTAAATAACCTCCTTCTGAGCTCTCAAAGTGACTTTTTTTGCCCTCAAAGTAACAATTTTTTTGCTCTCTCAAGGTAATTCCCCATCCCCCACTACATTTTTTTTTAAATATTTTATTTATTTATTTGACAGAAAGAGAGATCACAAGTAGGCAGAGAGAGAGGCAGGCAGGGAGAGAGAGGGAAACGGGCTCCCTGCTGAGCAGAGAGCCTGACACAGGACTCCGGATCCCAGGACCCTGAGATCATGACCTGAGCCAAAGGTAGAGGCTTAACCCACTGAGCCACCCAGGCGCCCCCCACCCTGCTACCTTTTTTTTTTTTTTTTAAATGCTCAAATTATAAATGTGTAGCTTTTCTTTCATTCTCTACACACTCTTCTCTCATTCCTCATACCAAGGTATTTTAAGTGGTATAGGAGAGAAAGGTGATCTCTGCTAACTAATAAGGGAAGAGATGTAAGTTCCCCACCAGTGGCCACACAGATGGAGTTTCACCCTGGGCAATCCACCTTGCATCTGGTGGTAAGAGGAACACAAGCCTAGTCAATATTTGAGTCATGCCCCAGTTCTCTCCTGAGCAAGGGCAGTAATTTAAAAATGCATTGATTAATATGTAAACAGAAAACTTATTTTGGGAAAGAGAGAAAGTTCAGCTGTGTGACAGAATGGAAGTCTTGCTCTATCTTTCTGGATCATTTATTGGAAAACCAGACTGCTTTCCAATAAAAATTTGGCCTGAATAAATAATATGGGAAATTAAGCAAATCTCTCAACTGGCTGATTCTCAGTTACCATTCCAGAACCAAAACTGAGTTCATTTTTGAAATGCAAAACAGAATGTTGCTTCACTGATGTTTCAGATGATCTCTGTAAATGTATACCAGCAGGATTGTTCTTGGGACGGGGGTGGGGGAAGACCTGGATGAGGTAATAGCATTGTCAAAGATTTATAGCAACCTTATGTTGTCAAAGTTACTTCTATAAGACACTCTTCTTTCACCATGACCTGCACATAATGCCAGTATGTTTTCTTTAACAGTTTTGAAGGAACTCTAAGTGTCTGGAAGGTGTCTGAATTCCATGTAATTCCATGAATTACATGAATTCGTGCTAACAGTGACCTCCCTGAGGGTTATTCACACAGAATATTGCTCCTTTCCAATTGTTGTCTCTGAGCTGAGTTGGCTTTTTTTTTTAATTTAAAATTATATTTTTATTTCACTACCTTTAAAATCCCTTGTAAGTAGCCGGTGAACTATTTAATCCTTGTAGAATAATGATTAGAAAATTATTTGATAGTATGAGTCTGTAGGAATCTCTTTTATTTGACCACTGGAAAAATGAAAGGAATTGTTCCAGCCTTGAACAGCATCCCACGGTAATAATCATGGAAGAAGAAATTTCCTTCAAGTTTAAAACCAAACAGGTGGAAGCTGTCAGGACACACTGGCAAAGAACCTGAGAAGCTAATTCCAACTCAATCTTTTCTATTAATGCCCCTTTGCCCACAATCTAATTTCTGCCTGATCCACTGTTGCGTAAGATACTGAACACAGCTGTGGATCAATGAAGTCATTTACAGATCCACCTTGTGGGTAAGATAAATGATGGATTAATCTAAGCTCCCTGGGGCCTTTATTTTTGGAATATATTTTAATGGTGAGTGAAATCCCTTTCTGGAGCTTCCTCAAATTTTTGCCTTCTCTTTTTTGTTGTTATTGTGTTATTGTTACTGTTAATATTCTAACACTGCTTCTAGGTTAGGCCAGTTCTATAAGAGCTGTCTATGAACACTGGTGTCTAGCCATGAGACTTTCCTACCATGAATATGATAGGCACAGACCATTATTACATGGATGCCAAATACTAAAATAATTTCACAGTAACTAATTTTTTTTTATTTTCAGAACTATGGGAAACTCAACTCAATTCCAATACTTGATGTCAATAATCTTGATGCTAAAAATCAAGAGAGAAACATATAGAAAAATCTGAGGGAAAGTCAATTTTTTAACTAAAATTTTTAACTATTTTTTTCTAAGGAACCAAACTTTGGAGTAGTTACAAGAAAGATGAAAGTAAAATAATGAAATAAGACTGCTAGATTAGTGTCCTCATTCCTTCCCCATCCTGGGATAATCTGAAAATTATTTTGGTGGTGATGGTGATGGCATTAGATTAAGGGTTTTATACATTTTTTATCATTCAATGCACAGCATAATTCTAGGAAATTAATAGAAGTAATGTCTCCGACTTACAGATAAGTATCTATGGCTAAGAAAAAGAACACCTCCAAAGTCCCACATCAATGTGGCATTTCTATTTTTAATGTTTTCAAGAATATTCATATTGTTTTCCCCAGTGGCTGTACCAATTTACATTCCCACCAACAGTGCATGATGGTTCCTTTTTTTTTTTCAGTTTCTCAACAATAGTTGTTATTTCTTATATTTTTTTATTTCTGCCATCCTGAAAGGTGTAAGGTGATACCTCTTATGGTTTTCGTTTACATTTCATTTACATTTTACATTTTCCGCTACTAGGTTTAACAAAGAAAATGAAAACATTAATTCAAAAGGATATATACACCCCTATATTTACTACAGCGTATTTATAATAACTAAGATTTGGAAGCAACCTCAGTGTCCATCAGTAAGTGAATGGATAAGGAAGATATGGCACACACACACAAACTACACGTATATATGATGCAATATTACACAGTCATAAGAAGAATGAGATTGTTTGATTTGTGACAACGTGGTTGGACCTAGAGGGTATTATCCTAAGTAAAATAAGTCAGACTGAGAAATGTAAGTAACATAAAGATTTCACTCATACGTGGTATCTCAAAAACAAAAGAAATGCATAAACAAACAAACAAACAAACAAATTCAGATCTGTAAATACAGAAAGCAAACTGGTGGTTATAAGAGGGGAAGGGACTGGGTGAAGTGGGTGAAGGAGAGTGGGGGGTACAGACTTCCAGTTATGGAATGAATAAGTCACAGGAGTAAAAGATACAGCATAGGGAATATGGTCAATGGTATTGTAATAGTGCTGTATGGTGACATATGGTAGCTACATGTGTAGCGAGCATAGGATAATATAGAGGGATGTTGAATCACAATGTTGTATACCTGAAGCTAATGTAACATTGTGCATCAATTAAAAAACAATCCCACAGTAATAAAAAATTGAATTGCAGCTGGGTTAAATGTAGGAGATAACAACTGATGGAGAAGTACACTCAGAACACATGCTCCATCTATACTAAACAAAAGACCTTATGAAGTGTCTTTTCTCTCACTTTCTATATTTAAGAATATAGGAGATTGTTCATCCTTAGAGTTAGTTACAAGTATCTTGTTTTCTTCCATAGAGTCAGCTCCCCATCATCAAATGAAATTATCCCTTTCAGGTGACTTCTCTTTGAATATTTCAGATGACCAATTTCTTGGTGCTATTATATTTTGTGTATCTGGGTCTCTAAATAATCTTAGAAGACATATTATGTGATGTCTGACTAGGTTGATAAGAACTGAGTCTAATAGAATGGGACTATCTCATAATATGGGAATGAGTAAAGGAGAGATTCCTATAAGTTGTATATGATCTCTGAAGGAATGACCAAAACTACATCTTTATGATCTAGGATGAATTGTACTAGCAGTGGATATCTTTGTAAATGCTAATATCTGAGGAAATCTTCTGGTTATGTTTTTCATTGTTTTATAGGAAATCATTTTGCCAGAACAATCTTCAAGAAAAGCACCTCTTCTTCCCACAAACCTATCTTTAGAAAATTCTTACTCACTATTACATGATATTTATACCTTTGAAACAATTTACTTTTACTGTATTTTTTAAAAAGATTATTTAGTAAAGGAATGGATTCTCTAATTTCCTTTTCTACATTTTCATTGTTAGTGTATAAGAAAGCAACTGATTTCTGTACATTGATTTTGTATCCTCCACATTACTGAATTGCTGTATGAGTTCTAGTAGTTTGAGGGTGGAGTCTCTTGGATTTTTGATATAAAGTATCATGTCAACTGTGAAGAGAGAGAGTTGACTTCATTTTTGCCAATTTGAATACCTTTTATTTCTTTTTGTTTTCTGGTGGCTGTTACTAGGACTTCTAGTACTATATTGAGTAACAGTGGCAAGAGTGGACATACTGTTCTGTTCCTGAAAGAAACTGAAGAAGACACAAAAAGATAGAAGAGCATTCCATGCTCATGGATTCAAAGAATAAACATTATTAAAATGTCTATACTGCCTAGAGCCATCTGTACTTTAAATGCCATCCCAATCAAAATTCCACTGACATTTTTCAAAGACCTGGAGCAAACAATCCTAAAATTTGTATGGAACAAGAAGGGACCCCAAATTGCTAAGGAAATGTTGAAAAAGAAAAACAAAACTGGGGGCATCAAATTCCCTGATTTCAAACTTTACTACAAAGTTGTGATTCCCAAGATGGCATGGTATTGGCCCAAAAACAGACACATAGACCAGTGAAACAGAGTAGAGAGCCCAGATATGGACCCTCAACTCTATGGTCAAATAATCTTTGACAAAGCAGAAAAAAATATCCAGTGGAAAAAAGACAGTCTCTTTAATAAATGGTGCTGGAAAAATTGCACAGGTATGTGTAGGAGAATTAAACTCAACCATTCTCTTACACCATACACAAAGATAAACTCAAAATGGATGAAAGACCTCAACATGAGCAGAAATCTATCAAAATCCTAGAGGAGAATATAGGCAGTAACCTCTTCAACATTGGCCACAGCAACTTCTTTCAAGACATGTCTCCAAAGGCAAAGGAAACAAAAGCGAAAATGAACAGCACAGCAAAGGAAAGGAAAGCAAAGGAAACATACAGCAAAACAAAGAGGCACCCCCACGGAATGGGAGAAGACATTCACAAATGACACTGCAGACAAAGGGCTGATATCCAAGATCTATAAAGAACTCTTCATTCTCAAACCTCAAAAAACAGATAATCACATCAAAAAATGGGCAGGAGACATGAACAGACACTTCTCCAAAGAAGACACACAAATGGTAAACAGACAGGAAAATATATGCATTATTATTAGGCATCAGGGAGATTCAAATCAAAACCATGTTGAGATACCACCTTCCACCAGTTAGAATGGCCAAAATTAACAAGACAAGAAACAACAAGTGTTGGAGATGATGTGGAGAAAGAGAAACCCTCTTACACTGTTGGTGGGAATGTAAGTTAGTGCAACCACTTTGGAAAACTGTGGAGGTTCCTTAAGAAATTAAAAATAGAGCTATCCTATGACCCTGCAATTGTACTATTGGGTGTTTACCCCAAAGATACAGATGTAGTGAAAGGAAGGGCCATCTGTACCCCAATGATCATAGCAACAATGGGCATAGTTGACAAACTGTGGAAAGAGCCAAGATGCCCCTCAGCAGATGAATGGATAAAGAAGATAATGGTCCATATTACAATGGAATATTATGCCTCCATCATAAAGGACGAAAACCCAACTTTTGTATCAACATGGACAGGACTGGAGGAGTTATGCTGAGTGAAATAAGTCAAGCAGAGAGAGTCAATTATATGGTTTCACTTACCTGTGGAGCATAAGGAATAACAAGGAGGACATTGGGAGCTGGAGAGGAGAAGTGAATTGGGGGAAATTGGAGGGGGAGACCAACCATGAGAGACTGTAGTCTCTGAGAAACAAACAGGGTTTTGGAGGCATGGGGGCAGGGGGGGTGAGCCTGGGGTGGGTATTATGAAGGGCACGTATTGCATGGAGCACTGGGTATGGTGCATAAACAATGAATTTTGGAACACTGAAAAAAATTTAATTAAAAAAAATTATTGGAGATAGAGGGAGTGGGAGAGAGCAGGAGCAGGTAGGGGATGGGGAATGAAGTAAGGGGAGGAGTGTAGGGAGAGAGAGAAGCAGACTCTTCACTGAGCAGGGAGCCAGATGCAGGGCTGGATCCCAGGACCCTGTTATCATGACCTGAGTGAAGGCAGAAGCTCAACCTACTGAGTCAACCCAGGAACTCTGACCTTTGAAACAATTTAATGATAAAGCATACCTTTTAAAGTTTTCATGAAAACTGACTTAAAACCTACAATTCTGTGAAATACTTGGTGTCTCCCCTAAAGGATTGGTGATATTCAATGCAGTATTCATGGGGATATATAACCTATGATAATCACTTTTTGGCTTTTGTGCTTTTAAGACATTGATTATTTAGAATGCTGTCACCTTAAAGATTGTGTTTTATTCTCTACTGTGATAATTAAATGAACTAGATAATTATTGATACGTATTCACTGAAATATCTAGGAAAGAGAAGTAACATTTTCCATGCTGCATTTGTTGGTACATGTATATTTCTTAGTGATGAAACTAAACAGTTGAGCTCTTTGAATTGGAGACAAGATCAGAATTTTTGGTGAATTATCACAGTTGGAATAGAGAAAGTATTTGATTCATAAAATTTGTGTTGTTGACAGGAAAAGAAAATAGTTGAAAATAAGTTTGTGTTTGACTATGCTTGGTATTTTATTCATTCTGATGTATTTTAAAAATCAATAGAGTACTTGTGTTTCACTTCATAAATATTTACTACATAGCCTTGGCTTCTAAATTTCTTCTGAAAATTTCAGAGGACCAAAACGAGTTAGGATTATTATTGTCATAATTAGTACCAAATGATATCAACTGACTTGATTGAGAATGTGGGACTATGACTTAGAAAATACATAATAGTAATAATATTCTAAGAATTATACTATGAAATATTTGGGAAATTACAATGAAATCTTAGTTTGTACTCTGCATTGATCACAATATGGTAGGTAATGAGGCTAATCAAAATTCCTTACAGATTTCTGAAGGGAGAAAAAAGTTCCATGAAAATTTGTCCACTTCTTATACTCTAGTTAAAATTAATTTTTTAGGAAATAAAGACAGGTTTAAAATAAAAAAGATGTGAATGATGTCTAAAGAACTAATCAAAAAAAAAGAGCTAGTCTAATTTTTACACATAAAGAATAATCTTATGCCTACAGTGTTTAAATTCTGAGATCATCTTTTCCTCATGCTTATTTCATTCATTAATTAAATTCAGTGAAATATTAATTTTAAGTTAAATCCTCTCGGGCATATTGCCCTCTCCATTCCAAGAGGATAAAAGCAAATGTTTGCAATGGATATCTGGTTAACTGAGAAAAGATTACATTTGAATTATCAGAATTATTCTTGCCAAACATGCTTGGCAAATCTTCCCCTTCTCTTTAGTTGGTAGGCCTGACCTTAGGCTATGGCTCTGGGATAGTTCCAGACTGCAATGTAACTTGTTCAGACTCTGTTTTGTCAAGGGTTCTCCTCAGCTTATAAATTGAATCTTTTCACTTTAGTCCTACCTAGTTCATGTAACTCTTAGTAATACTGGAAATAATTATTTTTTTATTTGAAATTTTAGGAAGAAAACAAAAAGATCATTTGAAAATGGCTGAATCCACAGCAAGGAACAAAATACTTAACCAGTATATTAAAACAAACAAACAAAAAAACCCACAAAAACAAAAACCAAAAGAACATGAAACAAAACCTTGAGCATTATTAGTTGTGTTTTGTGACCAGGTGTTATATTTCACACGTGTGTATGCACACACACATACACACACACATAACTAGAGTACTAACTTTGTGGTTAAAAATGAGCTTTGCCCAAAAGTGGGTGAAGAGGATACTCATGTCGTAATCCTGTCCTGTTCCTTGTCTTCTTCTTTGTTCTGCAGTGCCTGCTTATGTTGTGCTCTCTTCATGCTGATCCACACCCCACAGGTATATGAGTGGGAGAGTCACTCCCTTGTATATATAAGAGGACACTCAGTTGCATAAGAGGTCCTATGGTTAATACAAAAAAATGATCAGTATCTGTTTTCTATTGATCAAAGTTGGGATTTAATTTTTTCACTGTTTTGAACCATTATATCTATTGGTATTTTAATATGTATATTACTGCATACATCTCTGGAGTTTTGGAAAGATGTGTCTTCTAATGTTATGTTTCTCAAACTTTATGTGCTATAAATCACTTAGTAATATTGCTAAAATGTAGATTGAGATTTAGTTGATCTAAAGTTGGTCCTAAGAATTTGCATTTTTTTTTAAGTTTGCATTTCTAACAAGAGACTCCAATGCTGCTGGTCCTGACATACATTCTGAGTATCAAGATCCTATGCCCATTCAATATAGTTCTTGGCCTCTGCTACCAGTGAACCCCCTTTCCCTGTTCTTCCTGTGGTGAGTGAGCAAAGATATGTGTATGTATGTGGGTGTAAGAGGGATATAACTAAGAAAAAAATTTTATTTTACCTGGGTTTTTGGCTTTTGCAGTAAGTACTAGCATAAAATGTCTTGCTCTGTTATTCAGCAATTCATTTCTCCATGAACCAACATCTCCTCTGGCTAAAGCAGTTTGAGGTGTTACCATTCAGCCTGTCATGCTACACATACACTTTCATTCATTCATTTACTTGATAATCATTTATTCTGTATTGTATTTCAGAAAATATATTGGGCAATAGCTATAGAGTGATATGAGTGAGACTTGATCCCTTTATTCAATGAACTCACATCTAAGTGGAAGAGACAGACATGGTAAGGGAAATAAATAGTACCATTGAGTTAAATACAAAGCACTATATTGGCACAGTGGAAAAGGTAAAAACTGCATATATGAGCTTCAGGAAATTTTCACAGAGGATATGACATTATTCTGAGACTTGATGAGTAAGGAATAATATTCAGGTAGCAGAACAATAGGAGCAACATTCCTTGCAAAGGTAATAACACTTGAAAAGGCAGAGACACTAAAATGCATGGTGGACTCAAGGAATCATGGATCATTCATGATGACTGTGGAGGAGTGGCAAAAGATAAGCTGAGAAAAGTGGGCAAAACATCAAATCATGAATGGGTGATTTCTAAGAAAGATGAGTTTTTATCCCATAAGCAGTATGGGAATAGTGTGATAAAATTTGGGAATTAATTTCAATAGCAGTTTAGAACACTTAGTAGCAAAAGAACGAGTTTGGAAAGTATCAAATTAATGCAAGTGAGAAACAATGGATTCTGAATTGAGGTAGTATGAGTAAGCATACTGAAAGATACTCTAGAGTAGAAGTGACAGGACTTTGTGGTAAATTAAACATTGGTGTAAAATTGAGGAAAAATGTGTTTTTTGGATTTTAAGTCTGGTTAATTAGGTGGGATATAATGGTATTTTTAAAAATAATTCTGTATATATAAATGTGGGGACTATTTTGAAAGTAGTGATAATGAGTTCATTTTTTATCTTGAGTTTGAGCATTTTGTAGGAAAATCAGAGAGCTGTGTAGCAAGTAGTTGAGAATATCCAGCTTAAAAAGTACATACGGACTATGGAAGTTGATTCTTTCCATTAACCTGGAATTCCTTGTATCTTCTCCTTGTAACTCAAAAATGCTCTTTTGCTGAATGACACAGCTGGGCCATATACAACTTCAGCATTCATAGTTTTTGCTCTGTGAGTTTCTTTAGAATCTGAAGAGACCAAAGACACAAGGTTACAGTAGTTTTTCTCATGATGTCATGTAACAGCAAGAGTGATTAGCTATTTTAGTCCAGTCCTATTAATAATTTAAGCTATAAGCATTTTTTCATTGTTTTTGGTTTATGTATATATTTTATTTTTATTTGTTTTTTTTAATTTAATTTTATTTTTTTCAGTGTTCCAAGATTCATTGATTATGCACCACACCCAGTGCTCCATGTGATATATGCACTCCTTACTACCCACCACCAGGCTCACCCATCCCACCACTGCCCTCCCTTCCAAAACCCTCTGTTTCTCAGAGTCCACAGTCTCGCATGGTTCATCTCCCCCTCCAATTTCCCCCAATTCACTTTTCCTTTCCTTCTCCTGATGTCCTCCATGTTTTTCCTTATGATACACAAGTGAAACCATATGATAATTGACTTTCTCTGCTTGACTTATTTCACTCAGCATAATCTCCAGTCCTGTCCATGTTGATACAAAAGTTGGGTGTTCATCCTTTATGATGGAGGCATAATATTCCATTGTATGTATGAACCATATCTTCTTTATCCATTCATCTGTTGAAGGGCATCTTGGCTCTTTCCACAGTTTGGCGATTGTAGCCATTGCTGCTATGAACTTTAGGGTACATATGGCCCTTCTTTTCACTACATCTGTATCTTTGGGGTAAATACCCAATAGTGCAATTGCAGGGTCATAGGATAGCTCTATTTTTAATTTATTAATAGATCTTCACACTGTTTTCCAAAGTGGCTGCACCAACTTACATTCCCACCAATAGTGTAAGAAGGTTCCTCTTTCTCCACATCCTCTCCAACACTTGTTATTTCTTGTCTTATTAATTTTGGCCATTCTAACTGGTGGAAGGTGGTATCTCAATGAGGTTTTGATTTGAATCTTCCTGACTAATGATGATGAACATTTTTTCCTGTGTCTGTTAGTCATTTGTGTGTCTTCTTTGGAGAAGTGTCTGTTCATGTCTTCTGCCCATTTTGTAACAGCAAGAGCAATTAGCTATTTAATCCAGTCCTATTAATAATTTAAGCTATAAGCATTTTCTCATTATCTTTGATATATGCATATATTTTAAACAGTATTTAAGAATTTACACTTTTGTTATGAGACCAAAAAATCTAGGTCTAACATTTTTTTTAAAAAGACACTTTGAAGTACAGTGGTTTATTGATTCTTAATCATATCTCTGAATACTTTTAGACCTCATATTTCAGATCAGTGATTTATGTCATAGTATCAGGAAGATTAGAGAATATTAATATATGCCATTACTTGACAAAAATAAACAGATGAGCTAGAGAGTGATTTGATCCAAGCTATCAATGACCAAATGGAATGAGAACTCTTCGCACTTCTGTTCCTTGACTGACTTTTGGAAGGTGGCTTCTCAAATACTGAATAATTGGTTTAAATGGATATATTTGATATACTATTTATATAAGGGCTTCTGATAAACTGTTGACTGTTAAGATGATTTCATTTGTAATTGAGGGGTGCCCTGGGTGGCTCCGTTGGTTGGGCATCTGCCTTTGGCTCAGGTCATGATCCTGGAATCCTGGGATTGAGGTCTGCATCGGGTTCCTGCTCAGTGGAAGTCTGCTTCTCTCTCTGACCCTTCTCCCTCTCATGCTCTTTCTCACTCACTCTCTCTCCCTCTCTAATAAATAAATCTTTAAAATGGAAAGGAAGCTGAAAATGGGGAAGGTTACAGCTAAGAGTGGATATTTGGGGACAAAACACGAGGTTTCATCTGGTAGTGAGCTGGTAGCTCGTCTGCAGCCTTCATGCAAAGCAAGGAGTCATTAAGGCTTGTGAATATTTTTATTTACAGACAAATCAAACTGATGAGTTGAGGTTTACATTTGCTCTACTTCTTTGTTTCCCTCTGACTATCATTTCCTTTCAAGATTAAATAAGAAATTTCTTGAACTGTAACATCAAATACTTACTAGTAAATTACTGGGTATTATATATTTATATTTATATATTTATACATATATTACCTAAATCTGCCACCAAAGCCTCTAGTAACTTTGTATAACTCTGCACCATTAATTTCTTCAGAGTGACATTCTGATGTGAGCTGAACAGATGGAATTGCAGGATTGTTCTAGCAAATTTATCATAAAAAATGCATCCGACACCTGTGTAATTTGCCTAATCATTTTCCTAATAAGCTCCCACCATTAATTATGCACGATTTCCACAATGCAATCAAGATAAAAGTAAATCTGATGACTTAATACCCTTCAAAATAATTGGTTCACCCAACACAAGGCCTCCTTTGCTTTCCATAGCCATTTTAGTTAATTAGAAAAAGGGTGCACCCTGTTGGAGTCAGCAGAACGGAGGCTGATCGCTTGGTGGGAGGTAGACCTGCTGGGTTTTTGGGCAGGAGTCAAGGATATTAACTCGTGAAAGAACAGAAGAGAATTTTGCCCCTTCCTCTTCTTTTTTTTCCTTCACAATCCACGGCCCCCCAACCCTGCAACTTCCCTGTCTCCTCCCACCCACCCCGGCAGCAAACAGATGCGATTAGTGTTCTTCAGCCATCAGAAAACTGACTGCAGGACTCTGCGGGTCTAATGAGAATCAACTTTTCCGAGGCTGCTGTCTTGCGGTGCGGTCCACCTGTCACATCATTAGGTGCGGCGTGTGCCTTGAATTCACTCTGCTAAATGAGATTTACAGGCCCCAGTGAAACCCATCCTGCAGCATCCCTGCTTCAATTAGCTAAAGATTAATTGTCTGAGAAAGGGAATGAAAGTTTTACTTCAACTGACCTGAAAAAAAAAGGTAAAAAAAAAAAAATGTATGGTTCAGGTATCCCACATAGGCCCCAGGCAGTGTGGAAAACGTGATAATTTAAAGGTGCTGCAAATTTCCTACACCTCGCCTGGATGGATGAAATTAACTAGCACTAAAAGCTGTCAAATTAAAGGTTGACTTCCAGATATTAGCACCTTAAATGTCACCGAATATTCTTTCTTTTTTTTTCTTTTTCGTTTTTTTTCTTTCTTTCTTTTTTTTATTCTTGGCAAACATGCGTATCAGCACACCTGCACATGCACGCGAACATTTTCTTACTGCTGTTCTTGCTAACTGCTCGTTCGTGCCCAGCCTGGAGTTCCTTGCTATAAATCTCTAATGTAACCATGACTACAAAACAACTGGCAATTACAAAATTTCTCCATTTTAGTGCTACACTAATTACATTTGAATATGTTTTCATGTAGATGAAGAGTTGGAGGTGAGAAAAGCTTCTGAAGAAGACCAGAAAGGAGGATCTCTGCTCCCATCTGCCAGCCATTCCCTGTGCTAGTCAGGCACATATAACCTGCCAGTGGAGGTGTATCACCTAGAGCTAGAATTTCTTAATTTGCAAGTCTTCATGCAAATCACAGAATTTAAAAATTCTGTGGGAATGGTCTAAAAATTATGGGGAATGGTCTAAAGTAAATTAGAGACTTGAAATAACTTTTAGCATTGTGGGCTATGTAATGATTTAGTAGGATTTGTATAGCAAACAGGAAAACCAATTTTTAACTAAAATTTATTTTTGACTAACAAAAAACAAAAACAAAAACAACTCAGCATTGTCACTTTTTAACCTAGGTATGGCAGTGGCAAATGCACCTGGCTAGGATGGCAGATAGAACAGAGTCATGAAGGGAGAGTGAACATACTCCACATTTGGGGGCAGAGGTTTTCAAGAGTGCTTTCATTCCTCAGTTCCCTTTTAACATATCTCAACTAATCACAACTCTTTTGTTTCATTTTAAATTTGTAAGCCATACCATGTAATTTTGATTAATAAAATTTAACAAAATACAAACATACCTGGGAAAAATCTTTTCAAACAGCACTGAAATAAGATAATACTAAATATTTAAGCATGATGAGAAAATAGAACTGACATGCCCGTACTTTGAAAGTGAGTTCCCTGTCACCCAGTTTAGAATTAAGAACAAAAACAAGAAAACGATATGATGATCAATGATGATCAAATCAAATCCAAAAAATTTCTGAACGATTTTCTTTTTTCAGAAATATCATAGTCTGTTGGAAATTTGCATTTGAATCCGCTAGTTTTACTAATGGTAATGGTTCTCACTCAGTGTACATTTTACTCTGAGGTATTTATTGACTAACAGTACTATGAAACATGATCTTTGAAAGGCATCTTAAAGATTGTTTCTTATCTTTTTAAACTATACTTACATTTACGTTTTATAACAAATATATTTTAGTAGTTAGTTATGAATGTTTATTTGCAAATTTATGTGTGTATATATGTAAATGGGTAATTATAAATTTAAATAGAATTATTTTCCTTAACAGGATACTTATCCAGAAAGTTCTGAGAATCTTATCCTAGAATTCAAGTCCTCATTTATAAAATTAGAAAAAAGCTGAAAAACTATGTGGCTACTTTGGTATATAACCTCATGGCCATGAGCTTTTCTGTGCCTATGGATCTTTGATAGTTAAAGGTTCTCCCTATCTTAAACCCACTAGGTAACACAGTCAAAGAAGAGGAGAAAGAAAATATTTCTCAGAGAAAAAATTTTTCAGGTTCTTTTTTCATGTTGATAGAATTATGTTCTCTGTTCTTAAAAGAATTCTTTGCAAAAGGATGCTTCGTACTGGTTATCTTTAAAAAAATTTTTTTGAAAGCTCTATGCATGTTTATTAGTTTAGCCATTAGAATTGTGATTTAAAAGAAAAGTATCAAACTCTTCCTGTTCCCTTCTCTTTCCCTAAATGCCCACATTTACATAATAATATCCAACCTGCATCAAACACTGCATTTCAGACTCTGTTTTTAAAACTTTTACAATTATTACTTCATTAATCCTTACCACAATCCTCTGAATTAAGTTGTGCTATTTTGCCCCTTTTACTAATGAATAAAATTGAGTTACAGATAGTAAATACCTTGCTCAATGACACCCCAGCAAAAGCAATGCTAGGATTCAAACCTCATTCTATGGACCTACAGTCTACTTTGGCATAATAGAAGTCTCATCTTTTAAGGGTTTTATTTGTTTGCTTGTTTTAAGATTTTACTTATTTGTCAAAGATAGAGCAAAGCAGGGGGAGCAGCTGGCAGAGGGAGAAGCAGCCTCCCTGCTGAGCAAGTAGCCAGATGTGGGACAAATCCCAGGACCTTGGGATCCTGACCTGGGCCAAAGGCAGCCACTTAACTAACTGAGCCATAGAGGCATCCCTTATGTGTTTTCTTAAAGATTATTAATTTATGGGGGAGGGGGCAGAGGGAGAAAAAAATTCTCAAGCAGACTCCCTGCTGAGCATAGAGCCTGACACGGGACTGGCTCTCAAGACCCTGAGATCACATCCTGAGCACCCAGGTGCCCATAAAAATCATAGGTCTTAAGTTTTGTTTAAAATTATTACCCTACCTTATTATTACCCATGGAGGTTTGAAAAAGGACAAAACCAAAGTGATTTCTGGTTCATGAATTTGGGTTTAAACAAATGAATGTGTATGACCACGTGCATGTGTTTGGGCTCGTGTGTGTTTGTGTGTTTGTGTGTGGTGGGTGAGTGAGGAGGCTAAGGTACTAATGTGAAAATTACCATATAGATAGTTTGATATTTAATTGAATCCTGGGTACCATCATTTCCATGGTTAGAATGTAACATCTATGGTTATGAGACTTTATGAGTTTTACCATCGCTTAGGTTTGGTTCCTGCTTGTGGTGTTAATACATATTTCAGCATAATATACACAGATCCAATCTTGTAAAAAATGACCAAAAACAATATGAAGAAACTATAAAATCTTACTGAAAAGCACAAAAAATAATTATGAATTATTTTAAAGATGCCAATTCTTCATTAGAGTATATATTGAAAACAATTCTGATTAAAAGCTTAGTAGAGATTATTTGGGTCTTGGCAGAATTATTCTAGAGCACATCTGGAAAATTAGCTTAATGAAGCCAACCATTAGCATTTTGAAAAAGAGAGTAAAAAGAAAGATATTCCCTACTAGGGAATGAATCATACAAAGCTATAATAATATTAAGAAAGTATTAATTACAAGGAACTGAAATAAAGATCCACAGAACAAAATAGAAATTCTGAAGGAGAAAAGCACATATATAAAATTATACAGATAAAGAAAATATCGTTGCTAAAAGAGAGCCACAGACTCCTAATGGAGTCACTTGTGTTAGACCCACTGAACTAAGTTTATTGGTTTTTTGTTTTTTGTTTGTTTCTTTTTTGTTTTTAAGATTTATTTATTGGGATGCCTGGGTGGCTCAGTCGGTTAAGTGTCTGCCTTTGGCTCAGGTCATGTTCTCAGGGTCCTGGGATTGAGGCGCGCATTGAGCTCCTTGCTCAGAGGGAAGCCTCTGCCTGCTGCTCCCCCTGCTTGTGTTCTCTCTCCCTGACTAATAAATAAATAAAATCTTTTAAAATAATAAAAAATTAAAAAATAAGATTTATTTATTTATTTATTGAGAGAAATGGGGGCAAGGGGGCAGAGGGAGAGAATCTTTTAAGCAGACTCCCCAGTGAGTGAGGAGCCCAACCTGGGGTTCAATCCTACAATCTATGAGAACATGACCTGAGTGGAAATCAAGAGTTGGTAACTCAGCTGACTGAACTACCAGGTACCTCTTAAGTAGGGTTTAATAACTAATTACAGTTTCAACATTCCTAAGGAATTTAATCTTAATTGGTCAGTCTGAAATTTCCTGGTCAGCACCAGTGAGGTAATCCATCTAAGTCCCCCAAAGGGGGATGACCTTATCCAAAATAATTTTATTTTGTTTATGTCTTCTTTGTCCTGAGTTAAAAATGTTTCCCTTCCTATAGCCCATGGGAGCTCCCCTCTACTTGCTAGATGGAGTGCTGCCCAATTCATGAATCATTTAATAAAGCCAATTTGATCTTTAAATTTACTCACTTGAAATTTTGGTGTTTAGCATCATCAAAATTCATCAGGGAATAGAAATGTAAATCAATATACAGTGATGTGACAGTTAATTAGTGACAATTTTATATTTATACTAAAATAGATTTCATATTATTTGAGTAATTCAATATATTAGACATAATTTAAAATACGACAATTGATTTTATCCCAAGGAAGAATTTTTAAGTGATCACAGGAAAAAAGAAAAAAGATGAATGTAACTGCATAAAGGCTAAATCTCTGATGTATCACCAAACATAATAAAATTAAAAGCCAGAATTAGTCTGGAATTAAATTTTTTAAAATTGAAATGATGGAGAAAACAAATAACTGTGAAAGGAAAACTGTTGCTAAAGGACATAAACAGGCAATTCACAACAAATGAAACTGGTTTAAATAAATTAAAATCTTCAAAACAAATTCATACCCTTCTAGTATACTGAACAGTCTTGCTTCAATCATACTATCATAATAAACTAACCAATGCCTTTTGAAAGACAGAAAATAATCTAAGTGGTCAGCAAAAGAAAGAACTGTTAAATAAATATTATTCATCAATTTCAAAATTAAATTTTACATATGTAATGCACAAGGAATGCCCAGAATTAGTATCATAAAACCAGTATAAGAAGCCACAAAACATCTAAAATAAACTGTATGGAGAAGTCTGCTTGTATGAAATATATACAAAAATGGTTTCACAATGTTATATAAGGTTAAGAATTAAGATTTGCAAACTCTTTATGTTTTTGGAAGTTTACTTATACCTTTATATGTTTTTGGAAGTTTGCTTACTCTATTTGTATCCCAGTTTTCTAATATAAAAAATAGAGATAATTCTCTGTACCTTATAGTTTTATTGAGTTTAGAAGAGATTAACCATGTGATAAGTTTAGTACAGGGGCCAGGCACTAAAAAGAGTGTAATAAATGTAATCTGTAATTATTATCTCTAAATGGTAGGATGGTATTATGAATATTTTTCCCTTTTAAATGCACATGAAATATTTTTACAAGAAAATTTTAAGCTTATTTTTTTAAGTTTCAGGGAAAGAAGTTATATATTGGCTACTCAAAAGTCAAAGGTATAGTATAATCAGGAAGTCATGCATAGATGAAAATTCTTCCTCTTTTTATTTAGCCCTTTTCCATTAACTATAAGTCTTTTATATATAATTATCTTGTTCATTCATTTATTCATTACACAAATAATTATTTAATATACTAAGTACCAGGCAATAGTCTAGGTTGTGAGAGCATGTCAATGAATGATTTGTTTCTCTTTTATTACACAGCTTATATTCTGTTGTTGGAGACAAAGAATAAAAAAAAAAAAAGAAAGAAAAAAGAAATAAACATCATATGCCAATAAGTGCTAAAGAGGGAAATAAAGAAGTGGAAAATAAGTTTTTGTAATAATTGAACATATGGTTTTTAAGGAAAGACCCAATCATAACTTTTACTCACACCAAACTCATCAAATCAAGAAAATAAGAACTGTCCAACTCTCCAAAGTTTATAGTCAATTCTATAAACCAAATAGTTAGTGTAACGGAGGTAAAAGTATATTATGAAATTTAAAAGAGATCATAATTGTAGTATATTTCTGAGTATGCAGATAGTAAATATTTTAGTAGATTCAAATGTAATTTTAAGTATAGTTTCTATAAATTTATTAAATCAAATCTTTTAAATGTAGCATTTTTATGTAATTTTATCAGGATTATTAATGTATCACACATATAATAGTAGCAACAACAACCAATAATATTTGCTCAACACATATTATACCCAAATTATGCTAAGCGCTCCTTATGGAAATACTAAGAGGCTATTGCCGCTATTATCTCTGCTTTACAGAAGAGAAAATGAACGGTTAAACATTTTTACCCCAAACTACTAGTTTGTAAGTGATGCAGTCAGTTGAGATTAGGACCAGGTCTGTCAGATACCAAAATCAGTTACTTAAAATCTGTGGGCTCTTACTGCTTTGGGTTTGGGCATCTGAATGCATATGAAATATTTTCATTTTAACTAAGTCCTTCCATAATTACTTTTTTTAATTTCAAAAATTCAAACATTAAATCACTCATTTAAAAAAAAAAGTCTAAGTAGATTTGGCTACAATACAATAATTAAGTGGTTCATTGGCTTTAAATGTGCATTAGTGTTTGAAATAATTCAAGTGTTAGTTCATCCAGCCTAATGCATAAATTCTAGGAAGAATTCCAGAAGAATAACTTTTAGGAAGAATTTCAGAAATTCCATTTTACTTTTTTTTTTTTTTTGAGAGAGGGATATAAAGTGCACATTCATGTCCACCCAGGAGCTGGGAGATGGGGGAGGAGAGGGAGAGAATCTCCAGCACACTCTAGGCTGAGCACAGAACCCATTGTGGGGCTCAATCCCATGATCCCAAGATCATGACCCAAGCCTAAACCTCAAGTCAAATGCCCAACTGACTGAGCCACCCAGGAGGATGGAGGTTCTAGCTTTTTTAAAGGGATGGAAAGTTGATAAGTTACATAGAGCAATAAATTAGTACATAATATAGTGTATACTAACATGTCCTAGGATTTTTATACAGATTAAGATTATATAACAGGGGTAAATAAACCAAATAAATATGTCTTAAGAAGTATCTCAGAGTAGGGGATGCTGGATGGCTCAGTCAGTTGTCTGCCTTTGGCTCAGGTCATGATCCCAGAGTCCTGAGATCAAGCCCCACATCAGGCTCCCTGCTCAGTGAGGAGTCTGCTTCTCCCTTTACCCTTCAACCAACTCATGCTTATTCTGTCTCAAATAAATAAAATATTTTTAAAAAGAAGTTTGTCAGAATAATTTTAATAGTGTCATAATAACACCAAATAAAAATACATTAAGTTCTCACTGTATGTTGGTAGCTATACTTTTCATGATTGGCATGTATTTTTTCAAATTTAAACTTCATGAAGTAAGTAGAATTTACTAATATGCAGACCGAGACACTGAAAACTTAAATAATATGGTCAACTTCTCCCCACTGTTTAACCTGAAGTCAGACTTTAAACTCATACCTAGTAACCGTGAAACTTCTAGAATGAAATCCAGTTCTAGAGATGCAGCATCATTATTCAAATAATTTTAACTATATTATATTTCCCTTTTTAACAATAGTTTTCATAAAGAATTTCTTGGAAATTGAAAGGGAAAAGAATAACTCCAAGCACACTAGAAACTATACTAATCACTGAATCATCAGATCTTAGGCTTTGGGCTATGGGTGAACATGTGAGTGTGCTTATGGGACTGTGGGGCATCTGTGAATAGTAATGGAATATTATAGAAAAATATTCATTGAATTATACCTGTTTTTACAGTGATTAGTATATAACATAACTGACTTTGGTTGTTTGGATAACCATCTGTCACAAGTGTTAGAAAGCACTTACTATTTTGGTATAAATTGGGTTATAGTTGGCCAAATAGCACCATAATATTCTGGAGGAATATTTTATATGGAACTTTTTGTTCCTGTAGGCTTTTATCATGTTTTTTTTTTTTTTTTGGCGGGGGGGGGGTGTTGGGGAAAGAAGTCCAGACTGTCAGATAATCTCTTCTTATTGAAGTATATAATTTTTGTCCCTACCATCTAATTCTAACTCCTATCTCTGCAGTAGATATGAATATATCTATAAATAGGTATGTGATGTGTCAGTGGGTATTAGAACCTATGAATAGATTTGTGTTCCCAAAAAGTACCATCCAAATCTCCTCAGATGAGCTGTACTTTGCTGTCATTCTGTTTTACAAAATGGCTAAATCACCAAATGGAAATGGATCGAGAAACCATTAAAATGGGAGCATGGAAATGTAGAGAAAGAAAATAGAATTTTGCCTTTTTAACATCTGGGTTTAAATCCAGTGCTTTGGCTGGCTGGATGGCACCTCTGACTAGTACTAAAGATACTAAACGTTAGCAAAAAAAATTTTACTCTCAATGTGTCTATTATATCACAAATAAGACATTTCAGGTACAGTACTATTACATTCCGGTGTACTTTTGGAATACTGTAATAGGCTTTCAGATTGAATGAAAGGGTCTTACAGTGATGGGCACCAAACCGCCTTGTGTAAGTATGTCAAAGGAAAGTTGCAAGACTGGGAGAAAAGATGTATTTAAGTTTTACACATTTATGAGAAAGGAATGAGAAACATATCACTTTCTGTAGTATTTGTTTTTTCTCTGCTTTCTTAGGAAGGAAATTTAACACACGCACACACACACGCACACACACGTCCACGGGTGACAGTAGGACTGGAATACAATTACAAGTTTCCTCACAGCAGTAAACTCTCAATCCCAGCTGTGCTTTCAGTGGCATGAGCCGGCTTGATTATGCTAAAGCACCCCTGGACTCCTTCCTCTTTTGTTTCATTCCACCCAGAGTCTTAAAGCTTAAACATTTGACATGCTTGGGCAGTTTTCTCTCTAATTTCACCTAAGCTCACTGTGCAGTGAGTTTAATGTGTAGGTGTAGCCTGTAGGTGCAAGTAGCTTCTTTAGTATTTTTTTCCCTTTAGCCATCTGAATGCTGGATGCATTCCAAGCTGGAGTGAATCTATATTATGGTAAGAAGTTAAACCATATCACAAGAGAAATAATATTAGCACACCAACCTGATTTGAATCAATATCCATGTAGGCATAGGTTGACTTTGAAATGGCAGTTATAGTGCTTCTGGCTTCAACAACATAAAGGATGAAACTCTATAGAAAATCAACAAATCTTATATATTGGGGTGCATTAAGTTTAGTTATAACTTTTGAAAATATTTAGTGAGAGAATGTTCATGTATTTGTTCATATACTAATTTCTCATTATTTAATGTTAAAGACTGTATAATTATTTAATTTGAAAAAAAAAATTTTTATATAACAACGAAATTGGTCCCAAGCCAGAAGTTGGAGCACCAGCTTTCAATCCTTCAGTATTCTGGAACTCTTTGCTACTTAGTGAAAATATAGTAAAACTCATTAGTACTGAAATAGTGGGTATATGAAGCATGGCAAATAATAAGTGTCTAGGTCACCATGGGGACCTCTAGTATCCTTCTAGAACACATATCTTATGTAGACCTAACTGTATGCATGCTCTACTATGAAAAGAGATTTTGTTGATTTTATTCTGGCTTGTTTCTCAATCATCTCAATTCCTTTGTGAATTTATTTAGCAATAAAAAAATCTGTACCTTAGAAAAGATATAGATTATTTTTGGTAGAATTTCAAACATAGTGAGAAATATTTCAGAGGTGGGAAGACCCTGATGGCAATTTATAGTTTTGGATTCTGTGATTGTGTGGACCTGTGGCAGGGTGGAGTGTGTCTGATGTATGTATGTATGTATGTGTGTATGAAATTTCACAAGTAAATAGAGAATGGTGTGTCCCAAAAGGAAATGTGTCAGAACCTCCTTTGTGCAGTAGTTATCTTTTATCAGCTACATACATAAAGAATGATAATCACATATGTAACAAACTCTCATGTAGTGACCTGGAAAATCTACCCCTTTCTCTTTCAGTGAAGATTGCATATTGAGCACATGTAAGAAGGATATTTCATAATAAACTCATATCACATGCAATTTATATTTTAAGTAATTATTTGCAAACTTTGCTAACATGAATCTTATTGGTTACCCCATAATGAGTCATCCACATCATCAAATTGACACAACTTGGATGAGAATTGCAGTTTTCAAGCAGCAAGAGGAAAAACATAGGGGTCATGAAGTACATTATTTGCTCTTTTTAAAATGCTTTATTTAAAAAATCATGATAAAAATGGCATTAGTTCTTATAAAACTTTTCTAAGAATCATGGGTAGAGGTTCTTAGCTTCCTTATGTGAACACTAATAGAGTAGTGACTGTCACCTTGACATCATTTATACCCTCTGATTAACCAGTTCAGGACTGTCATTCTGTCAGAGCCTCAGCAGTTAACACTGACTAGGAAGCTGACTTTCAGGCACCTACAGTGGTGTTTTAAAGGGAATGGTAATGAGAGAGATAAATTATTCCCTGTCACAGTGCATTCGAAGTAAACTCTGTACCCACCATGGCAATGAAGAATTCCCCTACTAAATGTGCAGTGATCCTGATGGCAGTAATGTAGACACAGGTGAAACTTGAATGGAGAGTGAGGAAAAATAATTTTAAGTTATTTTATAAAGAAGAAGGAAAAGAGCATCAAAGAAAGAAAGGAAACCCAAGTCTTGGGTTTGATTCTGCTATTATTAAGATGTGTGACTATAGGAAATGGCTTAACTTTCCTGATCTTTCATCTTCTCTTGGGTAAATGAATGTGTTGGGCTAGAGCAGCAGATCCCAACTTACTTCAAGAAGTGTTGGTTAATTGAGGCACCTGGGTGGCTCAGTTGGTTAAGTGTCTGCCTTTAGCTCAGGTATGATCCCTGGGTCTCTCTCTCTCAAATAAATAAAGTTTTTTTAAAAAATGAAACATTGGTTAATAGATCATGTAAAATAAACATTTACAGATAAAATACATTTGATAAATTCTGTGAATGAAGTCCACTACACCATGAGCCTATATCAAAATGCATTCTAACAACTTAATAGGGTATAAAGTATCTTGTCATAAAATTTTGCCTAGCCCTATAGTTTTTTACTCTGGCTGCCTATGTGAAGCACCTAGGGAGTTTAAAGAAATACTCAGGACACCCTGCTAGATCTAAATAACCAAGATTCTGCAAGGATGGGTTCTGGGCATCAATAACTTAACAATCCTTGTCCACCACCACCACCCACCTTGCCAAGATGAGAATAGCATTAACCTTGGAAACCAAACTGGAGGACCTCACAATCAGAGGAAGGCCCTAATATAAAAAAAGCCTGACCATACTCAAAGGAAGAGTAATTCTGCCAGTCCACCTTCAGGATCAACTGAACCATAAACTCTTGCTGAGTCTCCAGCCTACCTGCCTACCATGCAGATTTTAGACTTGCCAACTTCCACAATCACCATGGGCCAATTTCTTAAAATCTCCCTCCCTCTCTCAACTCTTTCAATCTCTGTCTCCGTTTCTTCCTCCCCTCACACTTCCATCACCACCAAGGAATATCACTTGGTAACATTGCTCATTGTTTCACCAACTTAAGGATTATATACCAGGCTGATTCTGCCATGAAAAACAACCACAACTCTTTAATGCAATTTTCTAATACTATCACAGTTGGAAATGTTTCTCCTTTCAGATCTATTTTTGCTTTCTGTATCATGGGTGAGTAGTTCTTCATTGGAGGCCAGAGTTGAAACATTTTGGGTTTTGCAGACTGTAGGACCTGTGTTGCAACTGTATCAATTCTGCACCTGTATCGTGAAAGCAGCCATAGGTGATACATAAATGAACATAAATAGGTGTTTTCAAGGAAATTTTTATTTACAAAAAGAAATGTGAGTCTATTTATGTGTAGTTTGCAAACTATACTCTAGATCGTATAAGAATCAGTACATTCATAAATTATGGTCCTATTTTTCCCTATTTCCCAATACTCAGTAATTCTGTCTTTATATCTAATATTTATCATGCTTATAGACTTTCTTTTAAGAATCTGTACCTGTTTTATTCTTAATTAAATCTGAATTTTAAATAAAATATTCTAACTTCTTTGGAACATTTTTCTGTTTATACTTATTTGTACTTCTTAGTAGTCTTTTGGTGTCATCGTGGATTTTCTTCAGATTCTTTCCTAATTCGTAGGTGTTATATTATTTCTTTTCCACTTGTTAATAATTTTCATTTTTATAATAAGATTTAAAATATTCTGCAAAAATGTTGATTATCTCTTCTCTTTTATAATATTACTTTCTTAGTCTTAAAATTAATTCTGTCTGAAAGAATATCAGCTTTTAGGTCATGTTTATAGACTTTAACTCTTCTCCTCTGTATCAGACAACACACATATTGGTGTAAATATGACAATTCATTCTCCAGTATAGTTTTGTGACTGGAGATGAGAGACTTAAAAAAAATTATTTGGTGTTTTAAAAAGCACATTTCATGGCAGAGAACTTTGGAAATTCAGTGGTTGTGGATATTTAAGGCTTTTCTATCAACTTTTTTATTTAAAGTACATTGGCCTCTATGAATGAAATTAATGGCATAACTTTGGCATAAACAAATACTCCCAGTATAAATCAACATGTTTCATGATTTCTGGAAGACAATGCTGGCCAAAAATTCAGAGACCAATGCAGTAAGAGCTGTTATTCAGAAGTGAAGCTATATATTATCAAGAATGTAGACTATATGGAAATGATTATTAAACATGTCTTGAGCTCTGCTCTATGGGTAAGCTACTTTTTCTAGTGTCATTAAAGTAATTTCAAATTCTCATTACTTCAGACCGCTACAAAATTGAATATTAGGTTAAATGACTATGGAAAACAATTTGGTTTCCAACTTATCTGTTTCTTTACTTATTTATTCATGTTTTAAATTTGGATATACATGACACACAATGTTACATTAGTTTCAGGTGTACACCATAGTATTCCAACTTCTCTAAATATTATGCTGCACTTACCACAAGTGTAATTACCATCTGTCACCATACAACATTATTACAATATCATTGACTATATTCCCTATGCCCTGTCTTTTATTCCCATGACTTACTCATTCCATAACTAAAAGCGTGTATCTCCTACTCCCCTTCATGCATTTTGCACACCTTTAACCTGCTTCCCTCTGGCATTCATCAAGTTTGTTCTCTTTATAGCTCTGATTCTGTTATTGTTGTTGTTGTTGTTTATTTTTTAATTTTTTTACATTTTTAAGGTTTCACATGTGAGTGAAATCTTCTGGTATTATCTTCTTAGTCTTCTTTATTTCACTTATCGTGATACCTTCTAGGTTCATCCATGTTGTCACAAATGACAAAAATCTCATCCTTTTTTATGGCTCTATAATATCTGTGTGTGTGTGTGTGCATGTGTGTGCCCCACATCTTTGTTCATTCATCTATTGTTGGACACTTGGGTTGCTTCCATATCTTGGCTATTATAAATGCTTTGATAAACATAAGGGTGCATATATTTTGCCAAATTAGTCTTTTTTTGTTTCTTTGTTTTCCTTGAGTAGTGGAATTATTGGATCATATAGTACTTTTATTTTGAGTTTTTTGAGGAACTTCCATACTGTTTTCCACAGTGCATATACAATTTACCTTCCCATCAGTAGTGCACAAGGATTCCTTTTTCTTCACATCCTTGTCAGCACTTGTTATTTCTTGGTTTTTGTTTTGTTTTGTTTTTATCCATTCTGACAGGTGTAAGAGGATGTCTCACTGGGGGTGTGATTTGCATTTCCCTGATGATTAGTGATGTTGAGCATACTTTCATGTGTCAACTTAATAATATTCAGAGCCTCTACCTATTTTTCAATCAGATTGCTTGTTTTTTTTTTTTTTTTGGTGTTCAGTTGTGTGAGTTCTTTA